>NW_028168442.1:0-14677 GCF_964237585.1 Gallinula chloropus
ACCCCCCCAAGGACCCCTCAAACCTACATAAACCACCCTAAAGCTACACGAAACCCCCCCAAAGAACCCTCATATCCCCCTTAATCCCCCTCAAGCCCCCACAAGGAGCCCTCAAACCCCCCCCAAGGAGCCCCCCAAACCTACACAACCCCCCCCTAAAGCTACACGAAACCCCCCCAAAGACCCCTCAAATCCCCCTTAAGCCCCCTCAAATCCCCCCAAGGACCCCTCAAACTTCCCCAAGGACCCCTCAAACCCCCCCAAGGACCCCTCAGAGCTACACAAACCCCCTAAAGCTACACGAACCCCCCCCAAAGACCCCTCAAAGCCCCCCAAAGACCCCTCAAACCCCCCTTAAGCCCCCTCAAATCCCCCCAAGGACCCCTCAAACTTCCCCAAAGACCCCTCAAAGCCCCCAAGGACCCCTCAAACCCCCCTTAAGCCCCCTCAACACCCCCCCCCCCCCCCCATACCTGGTTGCGCGCGGCGCCCTGCATGACGACGGCGGGGCGCACGGAGAGGGGGGGCACGGGCAGGACGGTGCAGACCATCCACTCGGGGGCGGGCGAACTTGGGGTCCATGCCCAGCACGAAGCACTCCTCGTCCGACACGCGCTTCAGCACCTCGTGCACCCGCTCGGGGCTCAGCAGGATCTTCTTCTCCTGCGAATCCTCGTTCACGTGTTTCCACTCGGCGTAGAGCTCCAGCCCCGAGCGCCGGATGCGCGGCTGGTACCGCCCGCAGCCCCCGTGGCCCTGGGGGGGGGGTGTTAAATGGGGGTTAAAAGGGGGTGGGGGGTCAAGGGGAGGTGGGAAATGGGAGGGGAGGAAAGGGGGAATGGGGTACAGGGGGGTTTGGGGGGCGGCTGTGGGGGTGGTTTTGGGGTTCAGGGGGTGTTTTGGGGTTCAGGGGCGTGTTTTGGGACATGGGGAGGAGGTTTCTGGGCAGTTCCTTAGGGTTTTGGGGTGCAGACAAGTGGTTTCTGGAGCCTGTGGTGGTTTTGGGGTTCAGGTGGGGTTTCTGGGGGGTGTTTTGGGGTTCAGGGGGGGTGTTATGAGACATGGGCAGGGAGCTTCTGGGCAGTTCCTTGGGGTTTTGGGGTGCAGACAAGTGGTTTCTGGGAGCGTGTGGGTGCCTGGGGGTGGCTTTGAGGGTTCAGGTAGGGTTTCTGGGGGGTGGTTTTGGGGTTCAGGGAGGTGTTTTGGGACACAGTGAGAGAGTTTCTGGGTGGTTCACTGGGGGCTTGCAGAGGAATTTGGGGGTTCGCAGAGGAATTTGGGGGTTCAGGGGTGTCCCCACCTTCTCCCGGGGGGGCTCCCCATCTCCAGGGGGGGGTTCCAGCCCGAATTTGTGGTCCATCTCCTCCCCCCCCTCGCAGATGTTCTTCCCCTTGCACAGGTCGTAGACGTGGCTGAGCCGCTTCTTGGGCTGCCCCTTGGACTTGCCCAGGATGTCCTTGATCTTGGGGTTGTTCTGGGGGGGAGAGGGGGGGTCACAAGGGGTGTGGGGGGGTCACAGGGGGTGGGGGGTCACCCCCAAAGTCAGAGAGACCCCCTCAGACGCCCCTGGAAACTCCCACTCCTGGGGTTTGGAGAAGAGACTCCCCCCCTCCCCCCCCCAAAGCTGGCACGGGGTCTTGGTGACCACCCCTTGGTGCCCCCCACCCACAGGCTAGAACCCCACTTGGGTGTCCCCCCCCAAAGCTGGGCCCCCCCCCCTTGGTGCCCCCACCCTCCCCCAGGCAGGGACCCCCCCTCTGGTGTCCCCCCTGAGGCTGGGACCCCCCCCCCCAAGGCTGGGACACCCCCCAAGGCTGGGACACCCCCTCAGCACCTCCCACCCCCCTCCCACCACCAAACCAACTGATGGGCCCCCTCAACCCCCCCCAAACCCCCCTCAGCACCCCTCAAACCCCCTCAGCACCCCCCCCAAACCCAGTTCTGCCCCCCAGAACCCCCCCACCCCCTAAACCATCCCCAACCCCCCCCCAGAATCCCCCCCCACCAATCAACAAGCAGCACCCCACAGAGTGATGCTTGAGCAGCCCCCACGCTGGGGTGGGGGGGGTGGAATAGGGGATCAGGGGTTAAATTTGGGGGTCCCAGGGGTGCTCACCGCGTCCACCAGCAGCTTGGAGCAGAAGAAGCAAACACAGCGCAGGATTTTCATGGTTTTCCCCAAAAACCCGACGTGGAAAACGGGTTTGGCCAACTCGATGTGACCGAAGTGACCGGGACACTCGGTCATGTTCCCTGGGGGCAGAGGGGGGGTGAGGATTTGGGGGGTGGGGGGGGTGGGGGTGTGAGGGGATTGGGGGAGTGGGGTGAGGGGATTTGGGGGGTGCAGGGATTTGGGGGGACTTGGTCCCCTTGATGCACCCCAAACACTTTGGACACTTGGTCATGTTCCCTGGTGGGGGGGGGGGGAGGGGGGGGAGGATTTTGGGGGGGGGGTCACAGGGATTTGGAGGGTCAACACCAGGATTTGGGGTGGGGGGTGAGTTTGGACAGGGAGGCAAAGATTTGGGGGGGGGTGAAGGGAATTGGGGGGACAAAGGGGGATTGGGGGACCAAGAAGAAACTCCTTTAAATAAAAACAGCCCCCCCCAAATTGAGGGTCCCTCCCCCCTTCACAAAGAGCCCCCCCAAACTGGGGGCCCCTCCCCCCCTCCTTTCCCCGGGGGGTGGGGCTGTTTTTCGGGGTGTGTCCCCCCCCCACTGACCGGCACAGGTCTGGCAGCGCCCCGTCCTCTCGATGACCCCCTGCCGGGGGTCCATCAGCCCCCCAGTTTGGGGCGACCCCCCTCTGTGGTTTCAGGGTACTTGATGCCCCCCTCGGTCACCGACATCCGTTTCTGGGGGGGACAAAAGGGGGGTGTGAGGAGAAACCCCCCCAATACCCCCCAGGACGCCAAGACACCCCCCCACCCTTCAGAACCCCAAGGAACCCCAAGACACCCCCCCCCCCCCCAGTGACCTGGGGACCCCAATAACCATCCCCCACCCCGGGGACCCCAACACACCCCCCCCCCCCCCCCCCCCACCCTGGAGAGCCAGGGCACCTTGAAGGACCCCCAGGGCACCCCAAAACCCCACCAGGCACCACAACCCCCCTGCCTTGGGCAGCCCTGGGCACCCAAAGACCCCCCGCAGAGCACCCCAATCCCCCTCTAGACCCCCCCGAGGACTCCCAGGTCCCTCCAAGGAACCCCCAGAGACCCCTGGGTACCCCAAGATCCCTCCAGGACCCCCCAGGTCCCTCAGGGCCCCCCAAACCCCCTACACAGACCCCTCGGGCACCCCAAGGTCCCTCCAGAGGCCCCCAGGGACCCCAACGCCTCCCCAAGACCCCCCAATCCCCCTCTACAGACCCCTGGGCACCCCAAGGCCCCTCCAGAGACCCCCCCAGACCCCTCCAGGACCCACCAATCCATCTCCAGAGACCCCCCAAATCCCTCCAATCCTCCTGCAGAGACCCCCAAGCACCCCAAGATCCCTCCAGGACTCCCCAATGCCCCTGTACAGACCTTTGGGCACCCCAAGGTCCCTCCAGAGACCCCCCCAGGTCCCTCCAGGGCTCCCCAATCCCCCTCCAGAGACCCCAAGACATCCCAATCCCCGTCCAGAGACCCCCATATCCCTCCAGAGACCCCCAGATCCTCCCGCAGAAACCCCCAAGCACCCCAAGATCCCTCCAGGACTCCCAAATCCCCCTCCAGAGACCCCAAGAAACCCTAATCCCCCTCCAGAGACCCCCAGATCCTCCCACAGAGACCCCCAAGCACCCCAAGATCCCTCCAGGACTCCCAAATCCCCCTCCAGAGACCCCCAGGTCCCTCCAGGACGCCCCAATCCTCCTGCAGCGACGCTCAGGCCCCCCCCAATCCCCCTCCAGGGACCCTCAATCCTCCTATAGAGACCCGCAGCCATCCCAAGGTCCCTCCAGGGCCCCTCCCCAGGTCCCCCCAATTCCCCCTCCGGGGACCACCCCCCCCAACCCCCCTCCCCCCGACCGCTGGGGGGCGCTACACTCCTTCAGGCACCGCCCGGGCCCCGAGGCCTCTCCTTCCCCCCCCCCCCCCCGCTTCTCTGTGCCCCGGCGCCATTTCCCGCCCCACAACCCCCCTTTTCCCACCTCCCCCCCCTCCGGCTGCCCCTACATCCCCCCCCCGCCTCCGGTACCATCTCATCGGGGCTGAGGATGCCGAATTGGACCCTCTTGATGGTCCGCAGCGGGCAAGCGCTGTCCCCGGAAGGCGGCCCGCCGTGCATGGCGCCGGTTGCGGCGGTGAGCGGGCCTCAAGCCCCGCTGCCCACGTCCCGGAACAAGTGAAAACACTCCCACAAGGCCCACCCCCCCTTTAGCCCTTAGACCCGGCCAGACCGGGGGTCCCCCCACCCCCACATCCGCCGGCTCCGCGCTCCGCGGCGCGACTGAGCTCCGCGGACCCCCCGCGCTCCTTTATATAGCCTCGCCCCGCGCGAGCCGGGAGGGCCGTGCGCAGAGGTTGGGGCGGGGGGGGGGGCCGGGATGTACCAAGCGCACGGCGGGCGGGGGGGGGGAAGTGTGTGTGGGGGGGTGAAAGCAGCGGCGGAGCGGGGTCGGAGCGACGGGGAGAGGCGGAAACACGTTGAGCGTTACGGAGAGAGCGGGCAGGGGAGCGGGAAGCGCCGTGTAACGCGAGGGGAAGGCGGAGACGGCGGAGGGGGGGGTCGTCGTCGTCCCCCTCGCTTCGGCGGTGGGAGTGGCCGGAGGGCCGAAGGCCGCCGAACACCCACCCGGAAGTTGCCGAAGTCCTGCCGGGAGTTGCCGAAGCGTTCCCGGGAGTTGCCGAAGATTTCCGGAAGTTGCCGAAGCGGCGCCGTTCGTTACCGGGCCGAGGCCTGTGGCGCCGCGGCCTCTCGTATCCAACCCCGACCGGCTCCCCCTCACCTTCACCCGGCCTCAGCCGCTGGGAAAGGCCGCGGCTTTTGGGCCTACCCCACGAATGGCGCAGCGGAGAGCGGGAGGGGATTGGGGGGACGGGAAGGGCTGGGGGGACCCTGGGGCGGGGGGGGGGACACGCTCCAGCCCCTGTGGCCACCGCACACCCCCCGCCTGTGGTTGGTGACGTCACGGCGTGGGTGTGATGTCACCTGTGAGGTCACAGCACTGTGACAGGCAACGTGGTGACGTCACGGTGACGTCACGGTGACATCACGGTGACACGGGGATGCTGTGCCGCCCCCAGTGCATCCCCAGTTATGCCCAGTCACCGCCCAGTTACACCCCCACCCGTGGGCTCTCGCCTCCCAGTTACATCCCCCAGGGACACCCCAGTTGTCCCAGTTTCCCCCCCCAGTTACACCCCAGCTGTGGACGGTTGTACCCCAGTTGTCCTCCCAGTTGTACCTCAAGTTGTCACTTGAGTTGTATCCCAATCATACCCCCAGTTGTACCCTGGTTATGTCCCAGGTGTCCCAGCTTGTCCCCCCCAGTCATACCCCAGTTGTGGGTGGTTGTACCCCAGTTGTCCTCCCAGTTGTCCCCCGGTCATGTCCCATCACTCCCCAGTTGCACCCCAGTTGTACCCCAGCTGTGCCCCAGCTGTCCCCGCAGTTGAACCCTGATTGTCCCTCCCAGTTGCCCCCCAGCTGTTGTCCCCAGTTATCCCTCGTTTGTCCCCCCAGTTGCTTCCATCACACCCCAGTTGCACCCCAGTTGCGTGTCCTGTTGTACCCCAATTGTCCCCCCAATGATGTCCCATCACACCCCAGTTGTCCTCCCAGTTGTCCCAACTTATCTGCCCCCAGCTGTCCCCAGTTTCCCCCCCAGTTCCATCCCACAACATCCCAGTTCTCCCCAGTTTGTGGGCTGCTGTACCCCAATTATCCCCCCAGTTGCCCCAGTTCCCCCCGACTGTCCCCCCAGCCGTCTCCATCTGTCGTCCCCCATGTCGTGGGGCTGGGGAGGGGACTGGGGGGGGACTGGGACGACTGGGGAGGGATTGGGGGTGGGGGAGGGGATTGGTGGGAATGGGGGGGGGGGTTGGGGAGGGATTGGGGGGCTGTAGGGGGGTTGGGGGGCCATAGAGGGGTTGGGGGGCTGGGGGGGGTGAGGGGGGGTGAGGGGGACTGCAAGATGCTGGAGGGGGCAGAGGGGGTTGGGGCTGGGGGGGGGGGGGTGGGGACGGGAAGGGTCCGGGGTGGATCGAGGGGGCAATGGGACGGGCTAGGGGGAGACTGGGGGGTACTGGGGGGGTTCGGGGGTGGGATTGGGGCAGGATTTGGGCCGGGGGGGGTGTCCCCCCTCCCTCCTTCCCTTCCCCCCCCCCGCGGCCCATCGGGCGCCGCCTCCATCTTGCGCCGCCGCCGCCGCCGCCGCCCGGCCCCGGGACAGCCCCTGGTAACGGCCCCCCCGGGACCCCCCGGGACCCCCCCGGACCCTCCCCAACCCTCCCAGACCCCCCGGCACCCCCCCGGCTCCCCCCGGGCTCCCCCAACCCCGGGAGCCTCCCAGACCCCCGGCCCCGGGACAGCCCCTGGTAACGGCCCCCCCGGGACCCCCCGGGACCCCCCCGGGACCCCCCCGGACCCTCCCCAACCCTCCCAGACCCCCCAGGACCCCCCGGCACCCCTCCGGCCCCGGGACCCCCCCAAACCCCCCGCCCCGGGACAGCCCCTGGTAACGGCCCCCCCGGCACCCCCCCGAGACCCCCCAGAGCCCCCGGCACCCCCCCGAGACCCCCCAACCCCTCCCCAGACCCCCCGGCACCCCCCCAAGACCCCCCAGAGCCCCCGGCACCCCCCCGACACCCCCCCGGCTCCCCCCAGGCTCCCCCAACCCCGGGACAGCTCCTGGTAACGGCCCCCCCGGGACCCCTCCCAAACCCTCCCAGCACCCCCCACCCCCCCCGGGCCCCCCCAATCCCCCCCCAGCCCCGGCTGCCCCCACCCTGCACCCCCAAGGGGGTCCTCGGATCCCCCCCCGGCCTCTGTCCCTGGGAACGTGGGGGGTGGAGGGGCTGACACCCCCCCCCCAACCCCTCAGACCCCCCCCAATCCCCCCATCTCTCCAGGACCCTCCCAAACCTCCCCAGCCCCCCCACCCCGGGACCCCCCAGCCCCCCCCAGGACCCCCCAGCCCAACCCGGGACCCCCAGGGAGGGTTGGGGGGTACTGGGGGGGGGACGGGGGGGGCAGAGGAGGGTGAGGGGGATTGGGGGGGGGGATAAGGGGTCCCCCGATGTCTGTCTGTCTGTCCGGGTGACAAGTGTGCGGGTGGCTGTGCTGGGGGGTTGTTCATCCCTGTGGGGTTGTTGTGTCCGGGTGTCTGTGTCGGGGTTGTGTGTCTGTGAGTCCGCCTGTGACGTCTGTCTGGGTGTCCGGGTGTCCATGTGTCCAGGTGTCCATGTGTCCAGGTGTCTGTGGGTTCGGGTGTCCATGTGTCCGGGTGTCTGTGTGTCTGTGTGTCTGTGGGTTCGGGTGTCCATGTGTCTGGGTGTCCGCGTGTCCGTGTGTCTGGGTGTCGTGTGTCCATGTGTCCGGGTGTCTGGGTGTCTGTGTGTCTGGGCATCCATGTGTCCTGGTGTATGTGTGTTCAGGTGTCCATGTGTCCGAGTGTCTGTGTGCCCATGTGTCCGCGTGTCCGTGTGTTCAGGTGTCCATGTGTCTGCCTGTCCGGGTGTCCATGTGTCCGGGTGTCCATGTGTCCAGGTGTCTGGGTGTCCGGGTGTCCAGGTGTCCATGTGTCTGGGTGTCCGGGTGTCCGGGTGTCCATGTGTCTGGGTGTCCAGGTGTCCAGGTGTCTGGGTGTCTGGGTGTCCATGTGTCCAGGTGTCCGGGTGTCCATGTGTCCGGGTGTCCATGTGTCTGGGTGTCCGTGTGTCCGGGTGTCCATGTGTCCATGTGTCCGGGTGTCCATGTGTCCGGGTGTCCATGTGTCTGGGTGTCCACGTGTCCATGTGTCCGGGTGTCCATGTGTCTGGGTGTCCATGTGTCCATGTGTCCGTTTGTCCATGTGTCCGGGTGTCCATGTGTCTGGGTGTCCATGTGTCCGGGTGTCCATGTGTCCATGTGTCTGGGTGTCCGTGTGTCCATGTGTCCGGGTGTCCATGTGTCTGGGTGTCCATGTGTCCGGGTGTCCATGTGTCCACGTGTCTGGGTGTCCGTGTGTCCATGTGTCCGGGTGTCCATGTGTCCGGGTGTCCATGTGTCTGGGTGTCCATGTGTCCGGGTGTCCATGTGTCCATGTGTCCATGTGTCTGGGTGTCCATGTGTCCGGGTGTCCATGTGTCCATGTGTCCGGGTGTCCATGTGTCCGGGTGTCCATGTGTCCACGTGTCTGGGTGTCCGTGTGTCCATGTGTCCGGGTGTCCATGTGTCTGGGTGTCCATGTGTCCGGGTGTCCATGTGTCCATGTGTCCGGGTGTCCATGTGTCCGGGTGTCCATGTGTCTGGGTGTCCATGTGTCCGGGTGTCCGTGTGTCTGGGTGTCCGTGAGCGGCTGTGTGTCCGAGTGTCACGCCCACGTGTGCCCGTGTGTCTGGGTGTGACGTGTCTCCATGACCAGTTGTGTGTCTGTCCAGGTGTCCGTTTGTCCATGCGCGGTTGTTGTGTCCGAGTGTCACACGTCTGTGTGTCCGTGTGTGGCTGGTTGTCTGTGCGCGGTTGTTGCGTCTGGGTGTCACATCCCACGTGTGTCTGTCCGGGTGTCTGTCCGGGTGTGTGTCCGAGTGTCTGGCCGAGTGTGTGTCCGGGTGTCTGTCCGGGTGTCTGTCTGGGTGTCTGGCCAGGTGTCTGTCTGGGTGTCTGGCCGGGTGTCTGGCCGGGTGTGTGTCCGGGTGTCTGTCCAAGTGTCTGGGTGTCTGTCCAGGTGTCTGTCCGAGTGTCCGGGTGTCTGTCCAGGTGTCTGTCCGGGTGTCTGTCCGGGTGTGTGTCCAGGTGTGTGTCTGGGTGTCTGTCCAGGTGTCTGTCCGGGTGTCCGAGTGTCCGGGTGTGTGTCCGGGTGTGTGTCTGGGTGTCTGTCCGGGTGTCTGTCCTGGTGTCTGTCCGGGTGTCTGTCCGGGTGTGTGTCCAGGTGTCTGTCTGGGTGTCTGTCCGGGTGTCTGTCCGAGTGTCCGGGTGTGTGTCCGGGTGTGTGTCCGGGTGTGTGTCCGGGTGTCCTGGTGTCTGTCCGGGTGTCTGTCCGAGTGTCCGGGTGTGTGTCCGGGTGTGTGTCTGGGTGTCTGTCCGGGTGTGTGTCCAGGTGTCTGTCCGGGTGTCTGTCCGGGTGTCTGTCCGTGTCCGTGTGTCTGCCCAGCGGTGGGTTGTTCGTCCCTGTGCGGTTGTTGTGTCCGGGTGTCCGATCACACCCAGGGCCGCCTGTGTGTCCATGTCCCTCCCCCTCCCCTTCCCCCCCCCCCCCCCCCCCCGCCTTTCCAGGCTCCTCTGACGTCACAACCCAGCCCCTCCCCCTCCCCCCTGCAGCCTCCTGGCCCCTCCCCCCAGCCGGCAGAGGACACGGCGCCCTCGTGACGTCACCACCCCCAGCCCAGCCAATGAGCGGCCAGGTGAGCTCTGGCGTCGGCTCTTCCCATTGGCTGGGGGGAGGGGGGGGACATGCCCCCCTTTCATCCAGCTCTCCCATTGGCTGCGGGCGGGAAGGGGCTTTCCCCGGGGTGGGGGAGGGGAAAAAGGGGGGGGAGGGGCTGTTCCCATGGCAACAGCGGAGTGACACCCCACCCCTCCCCCCACCCCTCCTGCCCCTGCCCCTCCCCCACCCTGGGACACTCCTGGGCTGGGGGAGGGGTGGGGGGTGGTGTGGGGTGTCCCCTTCGGGTGTTGTCACACCCCCCCGGTGATGTCACGGTGACGTCACAGCGCCAGGTGTGGACACGGTGAGGGTGACGCGGGGACAGTGACAGAGATGGGGTCAGCCCTGGGGTCACGGTGACACGGGGACGGTGACACAGGGACACGGGGGCGCGGGGAGGTGACAGGGGGATGGGGAGGCTGATGGTGACACGGTGACACGGACACAGTGACGGTGACAGGTCAGTGATGGTGACAGTGAGGGTGACACAGTGAGGGTGACACGGTGACGGTGACACAGTGACAGGGTGACACAGTGAGATGGTGACAGTGAGGGTGACACAGTGAGGGTGACACGGTGACGGTGACACAGTGACGGTGACAGGTCAGTGATGGTGACAGGGTGACATGGTGACGGTGACACAGTGATGGTGACAGGCCAGTGATGGTGACAGTGAGGGTGACACGGTGACACAGTGACCCGGTGACAGCGACACGGTGACGGTGACACCTCCCTCCTCCCCCCAGGAATCCCCCCCGGCTGCGCCCCTCCCCCCAGGCCCCCCGGAGCAGCGACACCCCCCCCCAGCCCATGAGGCTGCAGCTCACAGGTGGGGGCTGGGGGGGGCCCAGGGGGGTGGGGGGCTGGGGGGGGGGGTCTGGGGGGGTCCCGGGGGGGGGGGGGGCAGGTTGGGGGGCTGGGGGGGGCTGAGGGGGTGGGGGGGCAGATTGGGGGGCTGGGGGGGCAGGTTGGGGGCTGGGGGGGTCCCAGGGGGGGTGGGGGGCAGGTTGGGGGACTGGGGAGGGGACTGGGTGGCACCCAAGGACCCCACATGTGAGGACCCAGGTCCCTGAGACCCCCGAATTTCGGGGTCCTGGGCCCCCAGGACCCCCAGTATGGGACCCTGCGACCCCAGCTGGGGGTCCTGGGCCCCCCCAAACTTGGGTGACCCCCCCCTTAACCCCCCCATTCCCCTCCCCCCCCAGGCGGGGGTGGCTCCGCTCACCGGACGTTGGGCCGCCTCCTTCCCGCCGGAGCTGAACCTGTGACGTCATCACCCCGGGCGCTGACATCACCAAACCCCGCCCCTCCCCCCCCACACACACCAGAAGCGTCGGGGGGGGGGGTGTGTGTCCCCCTCCCCCCACCCCCCCCTTCCCCCCGCCGGAACCTTCTCCTGACGCTTGGAGATCTCCAGAGGGGGCGGAGCCCGACAGGGGGGCGGGGCCGAGGCGCCCGTCATGGCGGCGCCCGTTGACTTGACGGCCCCGCGGCGGCTGCGGCGGGAGCCGGCGGCGGCCGCCGTGACGTCATCAGCAGCAGCTGCAGCCCCCGCGGTGACGGCGGAGGCCTCGGGGGCGGCGGCGGCGGTGACATCATCGGTGCCTCCGGTGGTGGTGACGTCATCATCCTGGGCGTCGGCGGCAGAGGCAGCGTCCTCCTCGGGGTCACTGGTGACGTCACCGACGGCCCTGGCGTTGCCGATGACGTCATCGCCAGCGTCGCCGTTGGGGTTGCCAACGGCGTCACCAGTGGCCTTGGCGTCACCGATGACGTCATCTCCGGCGTCACCCACGGCCCTGGGGTCCTCACTGGTGACGTCATCAGCCTCCTCAGCATCCTTGGTGGCACCGTTGGCGGCCTCCTCGGGGTCCCCGATGACGTCAGCGGCGTCGCCGTCGCCCTTGGTGGCGTCTGCGTCACCCTCGGGGTCGTCCAGCCAAGGCCGCCGCTGCTGCGATGACGTCACTGACCCAACGCCGCCCAACCACGGGCCCTGCAGCCACCGTGATGACGTCATTGACCCAAGACCACCCAACCACGACCCCCAGTGCCGCCACAATGACGTCATTGACCCAACACCGCCCAACCACGACCCCCCGTGCCGCCACCATGACGTCATTGACCCAACACCGCCCAACCACGGGCCCTGCAGCTGCCGTGGTGACGTCATTGACCCAACACCGCCCAACCACGACCCCCAGTGCCGCCATGATGACGTCATTGACCCAAGACCACCCAACCACGACCCTCAGGGCCGCCATGATGACGTCATTGACCCAAGACCACCCAACCAAGGCCCCCAAGGCCGCCATGATGACGTCATTGACCCAAGACCACCCAACCACAACCCCCAAGGACACCACGATGACGTCATTGACCCAACCCCCCCCACCCCAGCCCGCCGCCGCCGCGCCGCCGCCGCCGCGCCAGGCCCCCCCCAGCCCCCCTCCCCAAAACAAGGCAAGAAGGCCTTCCTGTCCCGCCACCGCGCCGCCGGAGCCCCCCCGGACCCCAGCGCCCCCCCGCAGCCCACCCCCACCCCAAATCCCACCCCTCAGCCCACCCCCACCCCAAATCCCACCACGACCCCAAATCCCATCACCCCCACCCTGAATCCCACCTCCATCACCCCTGAGCCCACCCCCACCCCAAATCCCGCCCCCACCACCCCTCAGTCCACCACCACCCCGAATCCCACCCCCACCCCAAATCCCGCCCCCACCACCCCTCAGTCCACCACCACCCCGACTCCCACCCCAAATCCCACCCCCACCACCCCAAATCCCACCCCCACCACCCCCACCCCAAATGCCACCCCGACTCCCACCCCCACCCCAAACCTCACCCCTCAGCCCACCCCCACCCCGACTCCCACCCCCCCGAATCCCACCCCCACCACCACCCCCGCCCCGTCCGGCGAGATGCTGCTGCTGCCGCTGCCGGACGGGCGCCTGTCGTACGTGTGCGGCGCGTGCGGCCGCTCCTACCTGACGCTGTCCAGCCTGCGGCGCCACGTCAACGTGCACACCTGGCGCCGGCGCTACCCCTGCGCCTTCTGCCCGCGCGTCTTCGCGCTGGCCGAGTACCGCACCAAGCACGAGGCGCGGCACACGGGCGAGCGGCGCTACCAGTGCCTGCTCTGCGCCGACGCCTTCCTCACCTACTACAGCCTGACCGCCCACCAGCGCAGCCGCCACGGCGTGCGCAGGGCGGCCGCCGCCAACCGCAGCCCCAACGGCGGGTACCGGGCCAAGGCCGGCGGGGGCGGCGGGGAGGGGGTGAAGCTCTACCGGCTGCTGCCCGCCCCCCGCCGGAGGGGGGGAGGGGGCGCCGGGGGGAGGGGCTACCGGAGCTACGCGGCGGCGGCGGCGACGTCGGCGATGGAGTCGCTGTCGGCCGTGACGTCACTGGCGGCGGTGACCTCCTCGTCGTCGCGGGCTGGGCTGGCGGCCTCCGCGGTGACGTCACTGGCGGTGATGACGTCATCGTCAGGGGCCGGAGCAGCAGCAGCGCCAGGGCTGAGGCCGTCGGCAATGATGTCATCGGCGGTGACGTCATCAGCGTCAAGGAGCGGGCAGGCGGTGACGTCATCGCCGCCCTCGAGGGTGACGTCACCACCAGCACCGCCAGCGGTCGGACCGGCGGCGTCCCCGCGGCTCGGCCCGGCGCCCGCGGCGATGACGTCACCCGCGCCCTCCTCGCCCCCAGCCTCCAGGCCAGGCCTGGTGGTGACATCATCGCCCCCCTCGACGCTGACCTCGCCGCCCCGCCCCCCGGCCATGACGTCACCAGCGACGTCACCCTGGGCGGTGCCGATGAAGAAGCAGGTGCTGCGGGATTACATCGCCGCCCAGCAGGCCGCCATGACGGCGGCGCAAGATGGCGGGGGAGGGGGAGGGGGTGGGGGAGGGGCGAGGACCGTGACCTACGTGGCGAAGCCGGTGAGCGCCGGGGGGGCTGGGGGAGGGGCGGGGGCGGCGCCGCTCTGCCAGATCACCGTGCGGCTGGGGGAGGAGGCGGCCATGACGTCATCGCTGACGTCATCGGTGATGTCATCAGCTCACCGCCGTTGGGGGGGTGGTGGCGGCGGCAGGGAGGAGGAGGAGGAGGAGGGGGGGAAGGGAGGGGGAGGGGGACCAAGATGGCCGCCGGCGCCCCAGTTGCGCCTCCAAAAGGAAGAGGAAGGTGGCGGCCGGCGGCGGCGCGATGACGTCATCATCAGCGCCGGGGAAATCCCATTGGAGGAGGAAGTTGCGCCGGGGCTTCCGGTTGGCCGCTGGCGATGACGTCACCGGGGAGGCCGATGACGTCACCGAGGAGGCGCGGGGCGGCGGCGAGGTGGGCAATGACGTCATGGCGGCCGCTGAGCTCCGATGCGGCGACGACGTCACCGCCACGGATGATGACATCACCACCCCGCCCCACGGCCACCGCCGCCACCCCCAGCGCGACGCCCCGGCCGGGGGGGGAGGGGCGGTGACGTCACCGCCCCGGCCCGGTCGCCGCCCCTCCCCCCGCTTCGCCTGTGGCCGCTGCCCCAAGGTCTGCAAGACGGCGGCGGCGCTGAGCCGCCACGCCCGGCGCCACGACGTCATCGCCGTGACGTCACCGGTGACGTCACAGGTGGTGATGTCATCAGCGGCCCCGCCCGGCGTCATCGCCTACACGGGAGGAGGAGGAGGAGGGGGGGAGGGGGAGGGGAGGAAGGGGAGGAGGGGTCCCGTCCTCGTGGAGGGCTGTGACGTCACTGCGTCCCCTTGTGATGTCACCGGGGCCCCCTGTGACGTCATCGCTGCTGCCGCCCCGGGCTGTGACGTCATCGGGGGCTTCCCCGTCCAGGAAGAACCCCTGGCTTTGCTGAGGAGGGGGGGGAGGGGCGGGGCAGGTGGGGGAGGGGCAAATGGGGTTCCCTCCCATCCCCTCCCCCCACCCCCTGCCAGCCTCAGCCCCTCCCCCACCCCCGGCCCCCCGCCCCTCCCCCACCCTCCGCCTTCCCCCCAACCCCCCCGCCCCTCCCCCGCCTGGTGGCCGCCTACCCTTCGCCCTGCCCCTCCCCCTCGCCTTCCTCGGGAGTGGGGGAGGGGGCGGCACCCCTCCCCCACCCCCCCTCCCCCCACTCCT
>NW_028168441.1:0-2500 GCF_964237585.1 Gallinula chloropus
GGCCCCCAAGCAGCCCCTCTCCATTTGGGTCTGGGGGCTTTCGTTGGGCCGGGAACCTGGGAGGTACCTGCCCGGTTGCAGGTCGCGGCCCGAGAAGCACTCTCCGGCCAACGTGCCAAACGTCCAGCGACTGCTCCCAAAGCGAAGGAGCCAGGACCCAAAGACCTAGCTGGCCTGAAGGGGCCCCAGGGGGGCCCCCAAGCAGCCCCTCTCCATTTGGGTCTGGGGGCTTTCGTTGGGCCGGGAACCTGGGAGGTACCTGCCCGGTTGCAGGTCGCGGCCCGAGAAGCACTCTCCGGCCAACGTGCCGAACGTCCAGCGACTGCTCCCAAAGCGAAGGAGCCAGGACCCAAAGACCTAGCTGGCCTGAAGGGGCCCCAGGGGGCCCCCAAGCAGCCCCTCTCCATTTGGGTCTGGGGGCTTTCGTTGGGCCGGGAACCTGGGAGGTACCTGCCCGGTTGCAGGTCGCGGCCCGAGAAGCACTCTCCGGCCAACGTGCCAAACGTCCAGCGACTGCTCCCAAAGCGAAGGAGCCAGGACCCAAAGACCTAGCTGGCCTGAAGGGGCCCCAGGGGGCCCCCAAGCAGCCCCTCTCCATTTGGGTCTGGGGGCTTTCGTTGGGCCGGGAACCTGGGAGGTACCTGCCCGGTTGCAGGTCGCGGCCCGAGAAGCACTCTCCGGCCAACGTGCCAAACGTCCAGCGACTGCTCCCAAAGCGAAGGAGCCAGGACCCAAAGACCTAGCTGGCCTGAAGGGGCCCCAGGGGGCCCCCAAGCAGCCCCTCTCCATTTGGGTCTGGGGGCTTTCGTTGGGCCGGGAACCTGGGAGGTACCTGCCCGGTTGCAGGTCGCGGCCCGAGAAGCACTCTCCGGCCAACGTGCCAAACGTCCAGCGACTGCTCCCAAAGCGAAGGAGCCAGGACCCAAAGACCTAGCTGGCCTGAAGGGGCCCCAGGGGGCCCCCAAGCAGCCCCTCTCCATTTGGGTCTGGGGGCTTTCGTTGGGCCGGGAACCTGGGAGGTACCTGCCCGGTTGCAGGTCGCGGCCCGAGAAGCACTCTCCGGCCAACGTGCCAAACGTCCAGCGACTGCTCCCAAAGCGAAGGAGCCAGGACCCAAAGACCTAGCTGGCCTGAAGGGGCCCCAGGGGGCCCCCAAGCAGCCCCTCTCCATTTGGGTCTGGGGGCTTTCGTTGGGCCGGGAACCTGGGAGGTACCTGCCCGGTTGCAGGTCGCGGCCCGAGAAGCACTCTCCGGCCAACGTGCCAAACGTCCAGCGACTGCTCCCAAAGCGAAGGAGCCAGGACCCAAAGACCTAGCTGGCCTGAAGGGGCCCCAGGGGGCCCCCAAGCAGCCCCTCTCCATTTGGGTCTGGGGGCTTTCGTTGGGCCGGGAACCTGGGAGGTACCTGCCCGGTTGCAGGTCGCGGCCCGAGAAGCACTCTCCGGCCAACGTGCCGAACGTCCAGCGACTGCTCCCAAAGCGAAGGAGCCAGGACCCAAAGACCTAGCTGGCCTGAAGGGGCCCCAGGGGGCCCCCAAGCAGCCCCTCTCCATTTGGGTCTGGGGGCTTTCGTTGGGCCGGGAACCTGGGAGGTACCTGCCCGGTTGCAGGTCGCGGCCCGAGAAGCACTCTCCGGCCAACGTGCCGAACGTCCAGCGACTGCTCCCAAAGCGAAGGAGCCAGGACCCAAAGACCTAGCTGGCCTGAAGGGGCCCCAGGGGGCCCCCAAGCAGCCCCTCTCCATTTGGGTCTGGGGGCTTTCGTTGGGCCGGGAACCTGGGAGGTACCTGCCCGGTTGCAGGTCGCGGCCCGAGAAGCACTCTCCGGCCAACGTGCCGAACGTCCAGCGACTGCTCCCAAAGCGAAGGAGCCAGGACCCAAAGACCTAGCTGGCCTGAAGGGGCCCCAGGGGGCCCCCAAGCAGCCCCTCTCCATTTGGGTCTGGGGGCTTTCGTTGGGCCGGGAACCTGGGAGGTACCTGCCCGGTTGCAGGTCGCGGCCCGAGAAGCACTCTCCGGCCAACGTGCCGAACGTCCAGCGACTGCTCCCAAAGCGAAGGAGCCAGGACCCAAAGACCTAGCTGGCCTGAAGGGGCCCCAGGGGGCCCCCAAGCAGCCCCTCTCCATTTGGGTCTGGGGGCTTTCGTTGGGCCGGGAACCTGGGAGGTACCTGCCCGGTTGCAGGTCGCGGCCCGAGAAGCACTCTCCGGCCAACGTGCCAAACGTCCAGCGACTGCTCCCAAAGCGAAGGAGCCAGGACCCAAAGACCTAGCTGGCCTGAAGGGGCCCCAGGGGGCCCCCAAGCAGCCCCTCTCCATTTGGGTCTGGGGGCTTTCGTTGGGCCGGGAACCTGGGAGGTACCTGCCCGGTTGCAGGTCGCGGCCCGAGAAGCACTCTCCGGCCAACGTGCCAAACGTCCAGCGACTGCTCCCAAAGCGAAGGAGCCAGGACCCAAAGACCTAGCTGGCCTGAAGGGGCCCCAGGGGGCCCCCAAGCAGCCC
>NW_028168441.1:12500-27893 GCF_964237585.1 Gallinula chloropus
GGGTCTGGGGGCTTTCGTTGGGCCGGGAACCTGGGAGGTACCTGCCCGGTTGCAGGTCGCGGCCCGAGAAGCACTCTCCGGCCAACGTGCCAAACGTCCAGCGACTGCTCCCAAAGCGAAGGAGCCAGGACCCAAAGACCTAGCTGGCCTGAAGGGGCCCCAGGGGGCCCCCAAGCAGCCCCTCTCCATTTGGGTCTGGGGGCTTTTGTTGGGCCGGGAACCTGGGAGGTACCTGCCCGGTTGCAGGTCGCGGCCCGAGAAGCACTCTCCGGCCAACGTGCCGAACGTCCAGCGACTGCTCCCAAAGCGAAGGAGCCAGGACCCAAAGACCTAGCTGGCCTGAAGGGGCCCCAGGGGGCCCCCAAGCAGCCCCTCTCCATTCGGGTCTGGGGGCTTTCGTTGGGCCGGGAACCTGGGAGGTACCTGCCCGGTTGCAGGTCGCGGCCCGAGAAGCACTCTCCGGCCAACGTGCCGAACGTCCAGCGACTGCTCCCAAAGCGAAGGAGCCAGGACCCAAAGACCTAGCTGGCCTGAAGGGGCCCCAGGGGGCCCCCAAGCAGCCCCTCTCCATTTGGGTCTGGGGGCTTTCGTTGGGCCGGGAACCTGGGAGGTACCTGCCCGGTTGCAGGTCGCGGCCCGAGAAGCACTCTCCGGCCAACGTGCCAAACTTCCAGCGACTGCTCCCAAAGCGAAGGAGCCAGGACCCAAAGACCTAGCTGGCCTGAAGGGGCCCCAGGGGGCCCCCAAGCAGCCCCTCTCCATTTGGGTCTGGGGGCTTTCGTTGGGCCGGGAACCTGGGAGGTACCTGCCCGGTTGCAGGTCGCGGCCCGAGAAGCACTCTCCGGCCAACGTGCCAAACGTCCAGCGACTGCTCCCAAAGCGAAGGAGCCAGGACCCAAAGACCTAGCTGGCCTGAAGGGGCCCCAGGGGGCCCCCAAGCAGCCCCTCTCCATTTGGGTCTGGGGGCTTTCGTTGGGCCGGGAACCTGGGAGGTACCTGCCCGGTTGCAGGTCGCGGCCCGAGAAGCACTCTCCGGCCAACGTGCCAAACGTCCAGCGACTGCTCCCAAAGCGAAGGAGCCAGGACCCAAAGACCTAGCTGGCCTGAAGGGGCCCCAGGGGGCCCCCAAGCAGCCCCTCTCCATTTGGGTCTGGGGGTTTCGTTGGGCCGGGAACCTGGGAGGTACCTGCCCGGTTGCAGGTCGCGGCTCGAGAAGCACTCTCCGGCCAACGTGCCGAACGTCCAGCGACTGCTCCCAAAGCGAAGGAGCCAGGACCCAAAGACCTAGCTGGCCTGAAGGGGCCCCAGGGGGCCCCCAAGCAGCCCCTCTCCATTTGGGTCTGGGGGCTTTCGTTGGCCCGGGAACCTGGGAGGTACCTGCCCGGTTGCAGGTCGCGGCCCAAGAAGCACTCTCCGGCCAACGTGCCAAACGTCCAGCGACTGCTCCCAAAGCGAAGGAGCCAGGACCCAAAGACCTAGCTGGCCTGAAGGGGCCCCAGGGGGCCCCCAAGCAGCCCCTCTCCATTTGGGTCTGGGGGCTTTCGTTGGGCCGGGAACCTGGGAGGTACCTGCCCGGTTGCAGGTCGCGGCCCGAGAAGCACTCTCCGGCCAACGTGCCAAACGTCCAGCGACTGCTCCCAAAGCGAAGGAGCCAGGACCCAAAGACCTAGCTGGCCTGAAGGGGCCCCAGGGGGCCCCCAAGCAGCCCCTCTCCATTTGGGTCTGGGGGCTTTCGTTGGGCCGGGAACCTGGGAGGTACCTGCCCGGTTGCAGGTCGCGGCCCGAGAAGCACTCTCCGGCCAACGTGCCAAACGTCCAGCGACTGCTCCCAAAGCGAAGGAGCCAGGACCCAAAGACCTAGCTGGCCTGAAGGGGCCCCAGGGGGCCCCCAAGCAGCCCCTCTCCATTCGGGTCTGGGGGCTTTCGTTGGGCCGGGAACCTGGGAGGTACCTGCCCGGTTGCAGGTCGCGGCCCGAGAAGCACTCTCCGGCCAACGTGCCAAACGTCCAGCGACTGCTCCCAAAGCGAAGGAGCCAGGACCCAAAGACCTAGCTGGCCTGAAGGGGCCCCAGGGGGCCCCCAAGCAGCCCCTCTCCATTTGGGTCTGGGGGCTTTCGTTGGGCCGGGAACCTGGGAGGTACCTGCCCGGTTGCAGGTCGCGGCCCGAGAAGCACTCTCCGGCCAACGTGCCGAACGTCCAGCGACTGCTCCCAAAGCGAAGGAGCCAGGACCCAAAGACCTAGCTGGCCTGAAGGGGCCCCAGGGGGCCCCCAAGCAGCCCCTCTCCATTCGGGTCTGGGGGCTTTCGTTGGGCCGGGAACCTGGGAGGTACCTGCCCGGTTGCAGGTCGCGGCCCGAGAAGCACTCTCCGGCCAACGTGCCAAACGTCCAGCGACTGCTCCCAAAGCGAAGGAGCCAGGACCCAAAGACCTAGCTGGCCTGAAGGGGCCCCAGGGGGCCCCCAAGCAGCCCCTCTCCATTTGGGTCTGGGGGCTTTCGTTGGGTTGGGAACCTGGGAGGTACCTGCCCGGTTGCAGGTCGCGGCCCGAGAAGCACTCTCCGGCCAACGTGCCGAACGTCCAGCGACTGCTCCCAAAGCGAAGGAGCCAGGACCCAAAGACCTAGCTGGCCTGAAGGGGCCCCAGGGGGCCCCCAAGCAGCCCCTCTCCATTTGGGTCTGGGGGCTTTCGTTGGGCCGGGAACCTGGGAGGTACCTGCCCGGTTGCAGGTCGCGGCCCGAGAAGCACTCTCCGGCCAACGTGCCAAACGTCCAGCGACTGCTCCCAAAGCGAAGGAGCCAGGACCCAAAGACCTAGCTGGCCTGAAGGGGCCCCAGGGGGGCCCCAAGCAGCCCCTCTCCATTTGGGTCTGGGGGCTTTCGTTGGGCCGGGAACCTGGGAGGTACCTGCCCGGTTGCAGGTCGCGGCCCGAGAAGCACTCTCCGGCCAACGTGCCGAACGTCCAGCGACTGCTCCCAAAGCGAAGGAGCCAGGACCCAAAGACCTAGCTGGCCTGAAGGGGCCCCAGGGGGCCCCCAAGCAGCCCCTCTCCATTTGGGTCTGGGGGCTTTCGTTGGGCCGGGAACCTGGGAGGTACCTGCCCGGTTGCAGGTCGCGGCCCGAGAAGCACTCTCCGGCCAACGTGCCGAACGTCCAGCAACTGCTCCCAAAGCGAAGGAGCCAGGACCCAAAGACCTAGCTGGCCTGAAGGGGCCCTAGGGGGCCCCCAAGCAGCCCCTCTCCATTTGGGTCTGGGGGCTTTCGTTGGGCCGGGAACCTGGGAGGTACCTGCCCGGTTGCAGGTCGCGGCCCGAGAAGCACTCTCCGGCCAACGTGCCAAACGTCCAGCGACTGCTCCCAAAGCGAAGGAGCCAGGACCCAAAGACCTAGCTGGCCTGAAGGGGCCCCAGGGGGCCCCCAAGCAGCCCCTCTCCATTTGGGTCTGGGGGCTTTCGTTGGGCCGGGAACCTGGGAGGTACCTGCCCGGTTGCAGGTCGCGGCCCGAGAAGCACTCTCCGGCCAACGTGCCAAACGTCCAGCGACTGCTCCCAAAGCGAAGGAGCCAGGTCCCAAAGACCTAGCTGGCCTGAAGGGGCCCCAGGGGGCCCCCAAGCAGCCCCTCTCCATTTGGGTCTGGGGGCTTTCGTTGGGCCGGGAACCTGGGAGGTACCTGCCCGGTTGCAGGTCGCGGCCCGAGAAGCACTCTCCGGCCAACGTGCCAAACGTCCAGCGACTGCTCCCAAAGCGAAGGAGCCAGGACCCAAAGACCTAGCTGGCCTGAAGGGGCCCCAGGGGGCCCCCAAGCAGCCCCTCTCCATTTGGGTCTGGGGGCTTTCGTTGGGCCGGGAACCTGGGAGGTACCTGCCCGGTTGCAGGTCGCGGCCCGAGAAGCACTCTCCGGCCAACGTGCCAAACGTCCAGCGACTGCTCCCAAAGCGAAGGAGCCAGGACCCAAAGACCTAGCTGGCCTGAAGGGGCCCCAGGGGGCCCCCAAGCAGCCCCTCTCCATTTGGGTCTGGGGGCTTTCGTTGGGCCGGGAACCTGGGAGGTACCTGCCCGGTTGCAGGTCGCGGCCCGAGAAGCACTCTCCGGCCAACGTGCCGAACGTCCAGCGACTGCTCCCAAAGCGAAGGAGCCAGGACCCAAAGACCTAGCTGGCCTGAAGGGGCCCCAGGGGGCCCCCAAGCAGCCCCTCTCCATTCGGGTCTGGGGGCTTTCGTTGGCCCGGGAACCTGGGAGGTACCTGCCCGGTTGCAGGTCGCTGCCCGAGAAGCACTCTCCGGCCAACGTGCCAAACGTCCAGCGACTGCTCCCAAAGCGAAGGAGCCAGGACCCAAAGACCTAGCTGGCCTGAAGGGGCCCCAGGGGGCCCCCAAGCAGCCCCTCTCCATTTGGGTCTGGGGGCTTTCGTTGGGCCGGGAACCTGGGAGGTACCTGCCCGGTTGCAGGTCGCGGCCCGAGAAGCACTCTCCGGCCAACGTGCCGAACGTCCAGCGACTGCTCCCAAAGCGAAGGAGCCAGGACCCAAAGACCTAGCTGGCCTGAAGGGGCCCCAGGGGGCCCCCAAGCGGCCCCTCTCCATTTGGGTCTGGGGGCTTTCGTTGGGCCGGGAACCTGGGAGGTACCTGCCCGGTTGCAGGTCGCGGCCCGAGAAGCACTCTCCGGCCAACGTGCCGAACGTCCAGCGACTGCTCCCAAAGCGAAGGAGCCAGGACCCAAAGACCTAGCTGGCCTGAAGGGGCCCCAGGGGGCCCCCAAGCAGCCCCTCTCCATTTGGGTCTGGGGGCTTTCGTTGGGCCGGGAACCTGGGAGGTACCTGCCCGGTTGCAGGTCGCGGCCCGAGAAGCACTCTCCGGCCAACGTGCCGAACGTCCAGCGACTGCTCCCAAAGCGAAGGAGCCAGGACCCAAAGACCTAGCTGGCCTGAAGGGGCCCCAGGGGGCCCCCAAGCAGCCCCTCTCCATTTGGGTCTGGGGGCTTTCGTTGGGCCGGGAACCTGGGAGGTACCTGCCCGGTTGCAGGTCGCGGCCCGAGAAGCACTCTCCGGCCAACGTGCCGAACGTCCAGCGACTGCTCCCAAAGCGAAGGAGCCAGGACCCAAAGACCTAGCTGGCCTGAAGGGGCCCCAGGGGGCCCCCAAGCAGCCCCTCTCCATTTGGGTCTGGGGGCTTTCGTTGGGCCGGGAACCTGGGAGGTACCTGCCCGGTTGCAGGTCGCGGCCTGAGAAGCACTCTCCAGCCAACGTGCCGAACGTCCAGCGACTGCTCCCAAAGCGAAGGAGCCAGGACACAAAGACCTAGCTGGCCTGAAGGGGCCCCAGGGGGCCCCCAAGCAGCCCCTCTCCATTTGGGTCTGGGGGCTTTCGTTGGGCCGGGAACCTGGGAGGTACCTGCCCGGTTGCAGGTCGCGGCCCGAGAAGCACTCTCCGGCCAACGTGCCGAACGTCCAGCGACTGCTCCCAAAGCGAAGGAGCCAGGACCCAAAGACCTAGCTGGCCTGAAGGGGCCCCAGGGGGCCCCCAAGCAGCCCCTCTCCATTTGGGTCTGGGGGCTTTCGTTGGGCCGGTAACCTGGGAGGTACCTGCCCGGTTGCAGGTCGCGGCCCGAGAAGCACTCTCCGGCCAACGTGCCGAACGTCCAGCGACTGCTCCCAAAGCGAAGGAGCCAGGACCCAAAGACCTAGCTGGCCTGAAGGGGCCCCAGGGGGCCCCCAAGCAGCCCCTCTCCATTCGGGTCTGGGGGCTTTCGTTGGGCCGGGAACCTGGGAGGTACCTGCCCGGTTGCAGGTCGCGGCCCGAGAAGCACTCTCCGGCCAACGTGCCGAACGTCCAGCGACTGCTCCCAAAGCGAAGGAGCCAGGACCCAAAGACCTAGCTGGCCTGAAGGGGCCCCAGGGGGCCCCCAAGCAGCCCCTCTCCATTTGGGTCTGGGGGCTTTCGTTGGGCCGGGAACCTGGGAGGTACCTGCCCGGTTGCAGGTCGCGGCCCGAGAAGCACTCTCCGGCCAACGTGCCAAACGTCCAGCGACTGCTCCCAAAGCGAAGGAGCCAGGACCCAAAGACCTAGCTGGCCTGAAGGGGCCCCAGGGGGCCCCCAAGCAGCCCCTCTCCATTTGGGTCTGGGGGCTTTCGTTGGGCCGGGAACCTGGGAGGTACCTGCCCGGTTGCAGGTCGCGGCCCGAGAAGCACTCTCCGGCCAACGTGCCGAACGTCCAGCGACTGCTCCCAAAGCGAAGGAGCCAGGACCCAAAGACCTAGCTGGCCTGAAGGGGCCCCAGGGGGCCCCCAAGCAGCCCCTCTCCATTTGGGTCTGGGGGCTTTCGTTGGGCCGGGAACCTGGGAGGTACCTGCCCGGTTGCAGGTCGCGGCCTGAGAAGCACTCTCCAGCCAACGTGCCGAACGTCCAGCGACTGCTCCCAAAGCCAAGGAGCCAGGACAGAAAGACCTAGCTGGCCTGAAGGGGCCCCAGGGGGCCCCCAAGCAGCCCCTCTCCATTTGGGTCTGGGGGCTTTCGTTGGGCCGGGAACCTGGGAGGTACCTGCCCGGTTGCAGGTCGCGGCCCGAGAAGCACTCTCCGGCCAACGTGCCCAACGTCCAGCGACTGCTCCCAAAGCGAAGGAGCCAGGACCCAAAGACCTAGCTGGCCTGAAGGGGCCCCAGGGGGCCCCCAAGCAGCCCCTCTCCATTTGGGTCTGGGGGCTTTCGTTGGGCCGGGAACCTGGGAGGTACCTGCCCGGTTGCAGGTCGCGGCCCGAGAAGCACTCTCCGGCCAACGTGCCGAACGTCCAGCGACTGCTCCCAAAGCGAAGGAGCCAGGACCCAAAGACCTAGCTGGCCTGAAGGGGCCCCAGGGGGCCCCCAAGCAGCCCCTCTCCATTCGGGTCTGGGGGCTTTCGTTGGGCCGGGAACCTGGGAGGTACCTGCCCGGTTGCAGGTCGCGGCCCGAGAAGCACTCTCCGGCCAACGTGCCGAACGTCCAGCGACTGCTCCCAAAGCGAAGGAGCCAGGACCCAAAGACCTAGCTGGCCTGAAGGGGCCCCAGGGGGCCCCCAAGCAGCCCCTCTCCATTTGGGTCTGGGGGCTTTCGTTGGGCCGGGAACCTGGGAGGTACCTGCCCGGTTGCAGGTCGCGGCCCGAGAAGCACTCTCCGGCCAACGTGCCAAACGTCCAGCGACTGCTCCCAAAGCGAAGGAGCCAGGACCCAAAGACCTAGCTGGCCTGAAGGGGCCCCAGGGGGCCCCCAAGCAGCCCCTCTCCATTTGGGTCTGGGGGCTTTCGTTGGGCCGGGAACCTGGGAGGTACCTGCCCGGTTGCAGGTCGCGGCCCGAGAAGCACTCTCCGGCCAACGTGCCAAACGTCCAGCGACTGCTCCCAAAGCGAAGGAGCCAGGACCCAAAGACCTAGCTGGCCTGAAGGGGCCCCAGGGGGCCCCCAAGCAGCCCCTCTCCATTTGGGTCTGGGGGCTTTCGTTGGGCCGGGAACCTGGGAGGTACCTGCCCGGTTGCAGGTCGCGGCCCGAGAAGCACTCTCCGGCCAACGTGCCGAACGTCCAGCGACTGCTCCCAAAGCGAAGCAGCCAGGTCCCAAAGACCTAGCTGGCCTGAAGGGGCCCCAGGGGGCCCCCAAGCAGCCCCTCTCCATTTGGGTCTGGGGGCATTCGTTGGGCCGGGAACCTGGCAGGTACCTGCCCGGTTGCAGGTCGCGGCCCGAGAAGCACTCTCCGGCCAACGTGCCAAACGTCCAGCGACTGCTCCCAAAGCGAAGGAGCCAGGACCCAAAGACCTAGCTGGCCTGAAGGGGCCCCAGGGGGCCCCCAAGCAGCCCCTCTCCATTTGGGTCTGGGGGCTTTCGTTGGGCCGGGAACCTGGGAGGTACCTGCCCGGTTGCAGGTCGCGGCCCGAGAAGCACTCTCCGGCCAACGTGCCAAACGTCCAGCGACTGCTCCCAAAGCGAAGGAGCCAGGACCCAAAGACCTAGCTGGCCTGAAGGGGCCCCAGGGGGCCCCCAAGCAGCCCCTCTCCATTTGGGTCTGGGGGCTTTCGTTGGGCCGGGAACCTGGGAGGTACCTGCCCGGTTGCAGGTCGCGGCCCGAGAAGCACTCTCCGGCCAACGTGCCGAACGTCCAGCGACTGCTCCCAAAGCGAAGGAGCCAGGACCCAAAGACCTAGCTGGCCTGAAGGGGCCCCAGGGGGCCCCCAAGCAGCCCCTCTCCATTTGGGTCTGGGGGCTTTCGTTGGGCCGGGAACCTGGGAGGTACCTGCCCGGTTGCAGGTCGCGGCCCGAGAAGCACTCTCCGGCCAACGTGCCAAACGTCCAGCGACTGCTCCCAAAGCGAAGGAGCCAGGACCCAAAGACCTAGCTGGCCTGAAGGGGCCCCAGGGGGCCCCCAAGCAGCCCCTCTCCATTTGGGTCTGGGGGCTTTCGTTGGGCCGGGAACCTGGGAGGTACCTGCCCGGTTGCAGGTCGCGGCCCGAGAAGCACTCTCCGGCCAACGTGCCGAACGTCCAGCGACTGCTCCCAAAGCGAAGGAGCCAGGACCCAAAGACCTAGCTGGCCTGAAGGGGCCCCAGGGGGCCCCCAAGCAGCCCCTCTCCATTTGGGTCTGGGGGCTTTCGTTGGCCCGGGAACCTGGGAGGTACCTGCTCAGTTGCAGGTCGCGGCCCGAGAAGCACTCTCCGGCCAACGTGCCAAACGTCCAGCGACTGCTCCCAAAGCGAAGGAGCCAGGACCCAAAGACCTAGCTGGCCTGAAGGGGCCCCAGGGGGCCCCCAAGCAGCCCCTCTCCATTTGGGTCTGGGGGCTTTCGTTGGGCCGGGAACCTGGGAGGTACCTGCCCGGTTGCAGGTCGCGGCCCGAGAAGTACTCTCCGGCCAACGTGACAAACGTCCAGCGACTGCTCCCAAAGCGAAGGAGCCAGGACCCAAAGACCTAGCTGGCCTGAAGGGGCCCCAGGGGGCCCCCAAGCAGCCCCTCTCCATTTGGGTCTGGGGGCTTTCGTTGGGCCGGGAACCTGGGAGGTACCTGCCCGGTTGCAGGTCGCGGCCCGAGAAGCACTCTCCGGCCAACGTGCCAAACGTCCAGCGACTGCTCCCAAAGCGAAGGAGCCAGGACCCAAAGACCTAGCTGGCCTGAAGGGGCCCCAGGGGGCCCCCAAGCAGCCCCTCTCCATTTGGGTCTGGGGGCTTTCGTTGGGCCGGGAACCTGGGAGGTACCTGCCCGGTTGCAGGTCGCGGCCCGAGAAGCACTCTCCGGCCAACGTGCCGAACGTCCAGCGACTGCTCCCAAAGCGAAGGAGCCAGGACCCAAAGACCTAGCTGGCCTGAAGGGGCCCCAGGGGGCCCCCAAGCAGCCCCTCTCCATTTGGGTCTGGGGGCTTTCGTTGGGCCGGGAACCTGGGAGGTACCTGCCCGGTTGCAGGTCGCGGCCCGAGAAGCACTCTCCGGCCAACGTGCCGAACGTCCAGCGACTGCTCCCAAAGCGAAGGAGCCAGGACCCAAAGACCTAGCTGGCCTGAAGGGGCCCCAGGGGGCCCCCAAGCAGCCCCTCTCCATTTGGGTCTGGGGGCTTTCGTTGGGCCGGGAACCTGGGAGGTACCTGCCCGGTTGCAGGTCGCGGCCCGAGAAGCACTCTCCGGCCAACGTGCCAAACGTCCAGCGACTGCTCCCAAAGCGAAGGAGCCAGGACCCAAAGACCTAGCTGGCCTGAAGGGGCCCCAGGGGGCCCCCAAGCAGCCCCTCTCCATTTGGGTCTGGGGGCTTTCGTTGGGCCGGGAACCTGGGAGGTACCTGCCCGGTTGCAGGTCGCGGCCCGAGAAGCACTCTCCGGCCAACGTGCCGAACGTCCAGCGACTGCTCCCAAAGCGAAGGAGCCAGGACCCAAAGACCTAGCTGGCCTGAAGGGGCCCCAGGGGGCCCCCAAGCAGCCCCTCTCCATTTGGGTCTGGGGGCTTTCGTTGGGCCGGGAACCTGGGAGGTACCTGCCCGGTTGCAGGTCGCGGCCCGAGAAGCACTCTCCGGCCAACGTGCCAAACGTCCAGCGACTGCTCCCAAAGCGAAGGAGCCAGGACCCAAAGACCTAGCTGGCCTGAAGGGGCCCCAGGGGGCCCCCAAGCAGCCCCTCTCCATTTGGGTCTGGGGGCTTTCGTTGGGCCGGGAACCTGGGAGGTACCTGCCCGGTTGCAGGTCGCGGCCCGAGAAGCACTCTCCGGCCAACGTGCCGAACGTCCAGCGACTGCTCCCAAAGCGAAGGAGCCAGGACCCAAAGACCTAGCTGGCCTGAAGGGGCCCCAGGGGGCCCCCAAGCAGCCCCTCTCCATTTGGGTCTGGGGGCTTTCGTTGGGCCGGGAACCTGGGAGGTACCTGCCCGGTTGCAGGTCGCGGCCCGAGAAGCACTCTCCGGCCAACGTGCCAAACGTCCAGCGACTGCTCCCAAAGCGAAGGAGCCAGGACCCAAAGACCTAGCTGGCCTGAAGGGGCCCCAGGGGGCCCCCAAGCAGCCCCTCTCCATTTGGGTCTGGGGGCTTTCGTTGGGCTGGGAACCTGGGAGGTACCTGCCCGGTTGCAGGTCGCGGCCCGAGAAGCACTCTCCGGCCAACGTGCCAAACGTCCAGCGACTGCTCCCAAAGCGAAGGAGCCAGGACCCAAAGACCTAGCTGGCCTTAAGGGGCCCCAGGGGGCCCCCAAGCAGCCCCTCTCCATTTGGGTCTGGGGGCTTTCGTTGGGCCGGGAACCTGGGAGGTACCTGCCCGGTTGCAGGTCGCGGCCCGAGAAGCACTCTCCGGCCAACATGCCAAACGTCCGGCGACTGCTCCCAAAGCGAAGGAGCCAGGACCCAAAGACCTAGCTGGCCTGAAGGGGCCCCAGGGGGCCCCCAAGCAGCCCCTCTCCATTTGGGTCTGGGGGCTTTCGTTGGGCCGGGAACCTGGGAGGTACCTGCCCGGTTGCAGGTCGCGGCCCGAGAAGCACTCTCCGGCCAACGTGCCAAACGTCCAGCGACTGCTCCCAAAGCGAAGGAGCCAGGACCCAAAGACCTAGCTGGCCTTAAGGGGCCCCAGGGGGCCCCCAAGCAGCCCCTCTCCATTTGGGTCTGGGGGCTTTCGTTGGGCCGGGAACCTGGGAGGTACCTGCCCGGTTGCAGGTCGCGGCCCGAGAAGCACTCTCCGGCCAACGTGCCAAACGTCCAGCGACTGCTCCGAAAGCGAAGGAGCCAGGACCCAAAGACCTAGCTGGCCTGAAGGGGCCCCAGGGGGCCCCCAAGCAGCCCCTCTCCATTTGGGTCTGGGGGCTTTCGTTGGGCCGGGAACCTGGGAGGTACCTGCCCGGTTGCAGGTCGCGGCCCGAGAAGCACTCTCCGGCCAACGTGCCGAACGTCCAGCGACTGCTCCCAAAGCGAAGGAGCCAGGACCCAAAGACCTAGCTGGCCTGAAGGGGCCCCAGGGGGCCCCCAAGCAGCCCCTCTCCATTTGGGTCTGGGGGCTTTCGTTGGGCCGGGAACCTGGGAGGTACCTGCCCGGTTGCAGGTCGCGGCCCGAGAAGCACTCTCCGGCCAACGTGCCGAACGTCCAGCGACTGCTCCCAAAGCGAAGGAGCCAGGACCCAAAGACCTAGCTGGCCTGAAGGGGCCCCAGGGGGCCCCCAAGCAGCCCCTCTCCATTTGGGTCTGGGGGCTTTCGTTGGGCCGGGAACCTGGGAGGTACCTGCCCGGTTGCAGGTCGCGGCCCGAGAAGCACTCTCCGGCCAACGTGCCAAACGTCCAGCGACTGCTCCCAAAGCGAAGGAGCCAGGACCCAAAGACCTAGCTGGCCTGAAGGGGCCCCAGGGGGCCCCCAAGCAGCCCCTCTCCATTTGGGTCTGGGGGCTTTCGTTGGGCCGGGAACCTGGGAGGTACCTGCCCGGTTGCAGGTCGCGGCCCGAGAAGTACTCTCCGGCCAACGTGCCGAACGTCCAGCGACTGCTCCCAAAGCGAAGGAGCCAGGACCCAAAGACCTAGCTGGCCTGAAGGGGCCCCAGGGGGCCCCCAAGCAGCCCCTCTCCATTTGGGTCTGGGGGCTTTCGTTGGGCCGGGAACCTGGGAGGTACCTGCCCGGTTGCAGGTCGCGGCCCGAGAAGCACTCTCCGGCCAACGTGCCAAACGTCCAGCGACTGCTCCCAAAGCGAAGGAGCCAGGACCCAAAGACCTAGCTGGCCTGAAGGGGCCCCAGGGGGCCCCCAAGCAGCCCCTCTCCATTTGGGTCTGGGGGCTTTCGTTGGGCCGGGAACCTGGGAGGTACCTGCCCGGTTGCAGGTCGCGGCCCGAGAAGCACTCTCCGGCCAACGTGCCAAACGTCCAGCGACTGCTCCCAAAGCGAAGGAGCCAGGACCCAAAGACCTAGCTGGCCTGAAGGGGCCCCAGGGGGCCCCCAAGCAGCCCCTCTCCATTTGGGTCTGGGGGCTTTCGTTGGGCCGGGAACCTGGGAGGTACCTGCCCGGTTGCAGGTCGCGGCCCGAGAAGCACTCTCCGGCCAACGTGCCCAACGTCCAGCGACTGCTCCCAAAGCGAAGGAGCCAGGACCCAAAGACCTAGCTGGCCTGAAGGGGCCCCAGGGGGCCCCCAAGCAGCCCCTCTCCATTTGGGTCTGGGGGCTTTCGTTGGGCCGGGAACCTGGGAGGTACCTGCCCGGTTGCAGGTCGCGGCCCGAGAAGCACTCTCCGGCCAATGTGCCCAACGTCCAGCGACTGCTCCCAAAGCGAAGGAGCCAGGACCCAAAGACCTAGCTGGCCTGAAGGGGCCCCAGGGGGCCCCCAAGCAGCCCCTCTCCATTTGGGTCTGGGGGCTTTCGTTGGGCCGGGAACCTGGGAGGTACCTGCCCGGTTGCAGGTCGCGGCCCGAGAAGCACTCTCCGGCCAACGTGCCGAACGTCCAGCGACTGCTCCCAAAGCGAAGGAGCCAGGACCCAAAGACCTAGCTGGCCTGAAGGGGCCCCAGGGGGCCCCCAAGCAGCCCCTCTCCATTTGGGTCTGGGGGCTTTCGTTGGGCCGGGAACCTGGGAGGTACCTGCCCGGTTGCAGGTCGCGGCCCGAGAAGCACTCTCCGGCCAACGTGCCAAACGTCCAGCGACTGCTCCCAAAGCGAAGGAGCCAGGACCCAAAGACCTAGCTGGCCTGAAGGGGCCCCAGGGGGCCCCCAAGCAGCCCCTCTCCATTTGGGTCTGGGGGCTTTCGTTGGGCCGGGAACCTGGGAGGTACCTGCCCGGTTGCAGGTCGCGGCCCGAGAAGCACTCTCCGGCCAACGTGCCAAACGTCCAGCGACTGCTCCCAAAGCGAAGGAGCCAGGACCCAAAGACCTAGCTGGCCTGAAGGGGCCCCAGGGGGCCCCCAAGCAGCCCCTCTCCATTTGGGTCTGGGGGCTTTCGTTGGGCCGGGAACCTGGGAGGTACCTGCCCGGTTGCAGGTCGCGGCCCGAGAAGCACTCTCCGGCCAACGTGCCAAACGTCCAGCGACTGCTCCCAAAGCGAAGGAGCCAGGACCCAAAGACCTAGCTGGCCTGAAGGGGCCCCAGGGGGCCCCCAAGCAGCCCCTCTCCATTTGGGTCTGGGGGCTTTCGTTGGGCCGGGAACCTGGGAGGTACCTGCCCGGTTGCAGGTCGCGGCCCGAGAAGCACTCTCCGGCCAACGTGCCAAACGTCCAGCGACTGCTCCCAAAGCGAAGGAGCCAGGACCCAAAGACCTAGCTGGCCTGAAGGGGCCCCAGGGGGCCCCCAAGCAGCCCCTCTCCATTTGGGTCTGGGGGCTTTCGTTGGGCCGGGAACCTGGGAGGTACCTGCCCGGTTGCAGGTCGCGGCCTGAGAAGCACTCTCCGGCCAACGTGCCGAACGTCCAGCGACTGCTCCCAAAGTGAAGGAGCCAGGACCCAAAGACCTAGCTGGCCTGAAGGGGCCCCAGGGGGCCCCCAAGCAGCCCCTCTCCATTTGGGTCTGGGGGCTTTCGTTGGGCCGGGAACCTGGGAGGTACCTGCCTGGTTGCAGGTCGCGGCCCGAGAAGCACTCTCCGGCCAACGTGCCGAACGTCCAGCGACTGCTCCCAAAGCGAAGGAGCCAGGACCCAAAGACCTAGCTGGCCTGAAGGGGCCCCAGGGGGCCCCCAAGCAGCCCCTCTCCATTTGGGTCTGGGGGCTTTCGTTGGGCCGGGAACCTGGGAGGTACCTGCCCGGTTGCAGGTCGCGGCCCGAGAAACACTCTCCGGCCAACGTGCCGAACGTCCAGCGACTGCTCCCAAAGCGAAGGAGCCAGGACCCAAAGACCTAGCTGGCCTGAAGGGGCCCCAGGGGGCCCCCAAGCAGCCCCTCTCCATTTGGGTCTGGGGGCTTTCGTTGGGCCGGGAACCTGGGAGGTACCTGCCCGGTTGCAGGTCGCGGCCCGAGAAGCACTCTCCGGCCAACGTGCCAAACGTCCAGCGACTGCTCCCAAAGCGAAGGAGCCAGGACCCAAAGACCTAGCTGGCCTGAAGGGGCCCCAGGGGGCCCCCAAGCAGCCCCTCTCCATTTGGGTCTGGGGGCTTTCGTTGGGCCGGGAACCTGGGAGGTACCTGCCCGGTTGCAGGTCGCGGCCCGAGAAGCACTCTCCGGCCAACGTGCCAAACGTCCAGCGACTGCTCCCAAAGCGAAGGAGCCAGGACCCAAAGACCTAGCTGGCCTGAAGGGGCCCCAGGGGGCCCCCAAGCAGCCCCTCTCCATTTGGGTCTGGGGGCTTTCGTTGGGCCGGGAACCTGGGAGGTACCTGCCCGGTTGCAGGTCGCGGTCCGAGAAGCACTCTCCGGCCAACGTGCCGAACGTCCAGCGACTGCTCCCAAAGCGAAGGAGCCAGGACCCAAAGACCTAGCTGGCCTGAAGGGGCCCCAGGGGGCCCCCAAGCAGCCCCTCTCCATTTGGGTCTGGGGGCTTTCGTTGGGCCGGGAACCTGGGAGGTACCTGCCCGGTTGCAGGTCGCGGCCCGAGAAGCACTCTCCGGCCAACGTGCCAAACGTCCAGCGACTGCTCCCAAAGCGAAGGAGCCAGGACCCAAAGACCTAGCTGGCCTGAAGGGGCCCCAGGGGGCCCCCAAGCAGCCCCTCTCCATTTGGGTCTGGGGGCTTTCGTTGGGCCGGGAACCTGGGAGGTACCTGCCCGGTTGCAGGTCGCGGCCCGAGAAGCACTCTCCGGCCAACGTGCCAAACGTCCAGCGACTGCTCCCAAAGCGAAGGAGCCAGGACCCAAAGACCTAGCTGGCCTGAAGGGGCCCCAGGGGGCCCCCAAGCAGCCCCTCTCCATTTGGGTCTGGGGGCTTTCGTTGGGCCGGGAACCTGGGAGGTACCTGCCCGGTTGCAGGTCGCGGCCCGAGAAGCACTCTCCAGCCAACGTGCCGAACGTCCAGCGACTGCTCCCAA
>NW_028168440.1:0-79000 GCF_964237585.1 Gallinula chloropus
AGGGGGGCTGATGGGAGGAGGAGCAGGGGCGGCCCCAGGACGTGTGGTTTTTGGGGGACGGTCGGGTTCCGGGACGGCTCTGGGTGGCATGGCCTGAGTTGTGGGTTTGGTGAGAAACTGCATTGCTTCATGTATTTCATGCACAGTTTCATGTATTGTTTCGTCCTAAAGTCCTGTTAGCATTGTTATATTTTATCTTTCTGCTATTTGAGTAAACTATCCTCATTCGACCCCATGGGCCTTTTGGTTTCTTGGTTTTGGGGTTGTTATTTGCCACTTGCTTTTCCCTTCCCTTGCCTCATCCCCCCCGCTCCCCTTCTCCCCCTGTTCTTTTCCTTTAAAGAGCAGGCAGCTGCGTGGATCTTGGCTCTCAGCTGGGGTAAAACCACGACACCGTGCGATACACCAAAGTTTTGGAGCTTATCCTTCCTTTCCTGGTAGTCACCACATCCTGACTGCAATTGTTTGCTGTAGCCTGCGTTAAGGAACTCACCCCATGTAGAATTAGAAGAGGTCAGGTAAGGGCCATAGTGTTTGGCGGTCACAGCCCGAAGGGGTTGCAGCCCTTGGCAGACCTTCCAAGCCACAACACTGGTTCCCTATCCAGTTTTGCCCTCCTCAGTGATCTTAAGGGTTGTCCCTTTTTCGAGTACCCAAATGAATTTGTAAGTTGCCCGTTTCAAATTTGTACGCTATGTCCCAAAAGTTCTGTGTATTTCCATTTGGTATCTTTTCGCATGTCCCTTTGCTTATTATTTTTACAGGAGTAACCACAATAAAATCCCCACAGCAACTGAGCTTATACTCATTTTTATTTTAAGTTTGTCTGATTGTCAGCTTAGTTTCTCTGGGTTCTGACATGACTTTCCACTCCTTTACTGGGCCTTTCACTCACGACACATGTGTCCATCCTTTTTCAGCAGTTCTCACAGCCATCTCTGTAGTTAATAAAACAAGAAAAGGTCCTTCCCAGAGAGGAGATAAGCTTTCTTCTTTCCATGTTTTTATTAGAACTCTATGTCCTGGTTCCAACGGATGGATTGCAAACCCCAAAGGTGGCGTTTGGGCCACCATCCCAATTTCTCTTACTTCTTCTAATCTTTTTTTCAATGGTAATTATATACTTTTGGATACCGTGATCCTCAATTACATTGTTCCCCAATGGCACTCCTTGAAAATAAGGCATACCATATAACATTTCATATGGCGATAAGCCAGTTTTGCTACGTGGTTTTGTTCTTATGTTTAAAAGTGCCAATGGTAAGCATTTCGTCCAGGGCATTTGTGTCTCAGTCATTACAATTTTATTGTGGCCATTCCTACAGCCCTTGGTCACCAGTAAGAGTGTCTTGCAGGGGTTTTAGGACCTATCACCCACTCACGAATCCTATAGGAATCACTTCGGTCCTTCACCAGCCAAGTCCCTCACAGGAGATTGGAACCGCAGTTAGAAGACCTCCGCACTCGCTTTGGAACTACATTCCGTCTCAGTCGTAAGATACCTACGACTCTGTCATCTTCACTTAGATCCAACCAAATGGTATATGCCTAGGCACACGACTCCTGTCATCTTCGTTCGGGCAACCAAATGGTATACGCCTTACGCTTTACAACTGTCATCTTCGTAAGGGTCTTTGCACACAGAATTACAGGCAAAATACACTTCCATTCGGGATCTAACCGAATGGTATACTGCAGCAGCCGGCAAGGGAGCTTAAAAAAATCAAATTCTTTGCTCGTCTCTATTCAGGTGCAGGATGGTGTTAGTCCCGATCCGACCTGAACAGGAGCCACCAAATGGTGGGGTGCCCCTCCTAGATCAAGTCAGAATTCAGGAACTATGGCCATCCCAACTGCCCCCAATTGTGAGAAACGACTCGGTCCCAAATAGGATTTTGACCAAAAGTAACTATTTCTTAAAGAAATAAAGGCAAGCAAACAGCACTGGGGTGCGCCAACCGCTCCAGAAATCTCCACTCCACCAGAACTCACACTGAGCAATTCGAGTCTCGTGCTTATATAACTTTTGGAAGAAGAAACTTCTCTCTGTGATGGGTCAGTGTTCTTTCGCCGTCTGAGCTCGGTAACAGCGACCGCGCATGCACCCCTCACCGGCGGCTCCCTGTAACGCTGTTCAGCTCGTAACACTGACTGCGCATGCGCCTCCCGCGTACCGTTCTATAGCCCTGCAACAGTGACTGCGCACGCGCCGGCTATGCCGGACCGGTCGCGCCGGCCCCCCCTCCCGCGCCCCTCCCGCCAGAACCTATGGCCCCGGCAATACGAGGCTGTAAGGGTGCCACGTTTCGTCATGCGGCCCCGAAATTATTTCGTATTAGCACGAATCAGATGGACATATATCACAGTCCAGGACCCAGTCTGTATGTGATGGGTCTTCCTCGTCGGGCTCAAGGCTTCTGGACCCGTTTTGCTTTCTGTTGCTTCCTGGCTTGTGGCTCCTCTTCCAGAGCCACCGGCACAGCAGAGTGAACCACCAGGCTTCCAGCAAAGGCGCAGAACTGCCGCTGGTGGATGACAGTGAATAATGGCGCTCCTCTGGGCACCTCGATCAGCCCCTGGCCGCTCTATTCTACCCCTTTGTGGGTAGAGGCAGGTGACGTTTCACTCAGTCCCCAGCAGACGGAAGCTTTTCTCTGTCTTGTCAGCATCTGGTTACTGATCAGCTCGCTCCAGGTGAACGCTGTCACCAGAGCCGTGACTTGCAGGAGAGGAGAGAGAAGGTGAAGTGGCTCAAGAGCAGGGGCAGGAGCCGTAGGGAGACGAGCCCAAGCAGCAGAGGGTGTGAGGGTTAACGTTACGTGCTTACAATGGTGGAGGCAACCACCGGCTGGCTAGAAACATGTCCCGTACCCCATGCCACTGCCCAGAATACAATCCTGGGCCTTGAAAGGCAAGTCCTGTGACGACACAGCACCCCAGAAAGAAGCCAGTCAGACAATGGGACTCATTTCCGAAACGCTCTCATAGACACCTGGGCCAAAGAGCATGGCATTGAGTGGGTGTACCACATTCCTTATCATGCACCAGCCTCTGGGAAAATTGAACGATATAATGGGCTCTTAAAGACCACCCTGAAAGCAATGGGTGGTGGAACATTCTAACATTGGGATACACATTTAGCCAAAGCCACGTGGTTAGTTAACTCTAGGGGATCTTCCAATCGGGCTGGCCCTGCCCAGTCAAAATTTCCACGTCCTGTAGAAGGAGACTGAGTCCCAGTAGTGCATATGAAGAGTATATTAGGAAAGAAAGTTTGGGTCATCCCTGCTTCGGCCAAAGGTAAACCCATGTCTGGGATTGTTTTTGCACAAGGACCTGGCTGTACTTGGTGGGTAATGCAGAAGGATGGAGAAGTTCGATGTGTACCTCAGAGGGATTTGATTTTAGGTGAGAATAGCCAATATAATTAATAAGGTAGAAATTGTATTATAATAATTGCTAAATAACCCATTCTTGTATATTCATTATTGCTTTAATTGCTGTATTGCTGTCCATTCCAACCTCTGTTATTCTGGGAGTCTGTGAGAGCCCAGCCTTCTAGGAAGCTGCCCACCCCAACAGCAGCTACCGTCACATCCCAAGGCAGTCAATGTTTGTTCTTCTCTCAGCATATTTGCAGGCAGCTTTTGGAAGAAGAAAGATTAATTGACGTCTTTGCCCAGTGAAAGGTTCCCGGCGGGAACAGAGTCTCCTGAAGAGGGTGGGTGGTCGCTGTCCATGTGGTAAGGCAGTGTTTGTCACCAGCCTCCTGGCAGCAAGCGGCCTCTTTGGTCGCCATGTTCTCTCTTTAGCTGGCGCTTTGGCCTCCGCCCGCTGCTGGCAAAGCTGACCTCTGCCTACTCCAGGCTAATGAATGTGCCCGGGTCCTGCTGCACCGCCAGGGTCAGCTCAATGTAGAGCGGTATCTCGAGACCGTTGTCCATCTTGAGCCTGCAGGAGCGTGTGGAGGGCAGCACCGTTATCTTGCATGAGGATGACCGAGGCACAACAGTGCAGGCTATTTTCATCAGCTCCTGGAGCCAGAGGGAAGTTTTCTGCATGTCGAGGTACGAGCCATTGCAGAGGGTTTGTAGGAGGCTGGCTGGCTGTCCGATCATGAGCTTGTCGTTTGGGGTGTGGAGGAAGCAGAGCACGTCACCCAGGAACCGCTGCCTTCTGCACATGCACGTCGGTTCCACTTGCAGGCAGGAATTTCTCACCGGAGTGTCCCCTTCGGTGCCCAGCTGGAGGTGGAAGGAGTGCCCACAAGGTGGCTTCAGGGGCACAAGCAGATGATGGACAATTTCACCTCCACCGACAGGCCATCTTTGTAGGAAGCTGCCCACCCCAACAGCTGGCTGCAGCCGTGGCTTGTAGTCACTGTCAGAGAGACTTTGGCAAACACAGAGCAGGTCATTCACCAGCTCTTCCACAAGTGTGCATGTTTGCCTGTTGGGCAGTGGCCACGATCTGTAGTCGTCCAGGACCCAGTCTGTATGTAATGGGTCCTCCTTGTCGGGCTCAAGGCTTCTGGACCTGTTTTGATTTCTGCTGCTTCTTGGCTTGTGGCTCCTCTTCCAGAGCCACCGGCACAGCAAAGAGGGGACAACCAGGCTTCCAGCAAAGGCCCAGGACTGCCACTGGTAGAAGACAGCAAATAATGGTGCTCCTCTGGGCACCTCGATCAGCTCCTGGCCGCTCCGCTCCACCTCTTCCAGCCGCTGAGGCAGGTGATGTCTCAGCCAGTCCCCAGCAGACCGAAGCTCATCTCTGACTATTGTCAGCATCTGGTTAATGATCAGCTCGCTCCATGTGAACGCTGTCACCAGAGCCATGGCCTGCAGGAGAGGGGAGAGAAGGTGAGGTGGCACAGGAGCAGGGGCAGGAGCCGCAGGGACACAGGCCCAGGCAGCAAAGGGGGTGAGAGTGCTGGGAGGACCTGATGCCTGCTGGCAGCACCAGTGCTGGGCGCATTGTGCCCTGCCCACGGCCTTCCCCTGAGCGCTGGAGCCTTGCTGCAGGGTCAGACTCCCCTCTCTGGGGCCCGTGGTTCAGTCTCGGCCCTCCCCCAGGCCCCGTTCTCCACTGCGTGCGTACTCACCGCAAGCTAAGGCCGTACTGGCACAACCCACACAGCACAGATCCTGATAAAGGCCACCAGTTGTGACACATCCTTTGTGATGTCACAGGCTTGAAAGCACATCATTGGCTTGCCCTTGCCTGTCAGGTCCTTTGTGATGTCACAGGCTTCAAAGCACGTCACTGGCGTGCCTTGGCCTGGCCTGGCCTGGCCCTGCCTCTCGCCTTCCTTTCTTCTCCATTTACTTTTTTTCTCCCTTACCACCTTTTGTTTGCCCACCTCCTCTTTCTCCTGTTCCTCTCGCTTTTCCTTTGCTTTTCTTCCCTTTTCCTTCTGTAACTTGCCCCTGTCCCACCTTTAAACCTTGCAAGGGAGGTCTCTCTGTTGTCCAGGACAAGGACAACAGAAAAGGCGGCTTCAAATACATTGCAGACGAAAGCTGCTGCCAGAGGCAGTGTAGGCCCTGTGCTGAATGAGATGGGTGCCCTGGTGACAGAGGACACTCAGGCGGCGGAGTTACTGAAGGCCGCCTTTGTCTCTCTGCCTATACTGCTGGAGACTGTTCACAGGAACCCCAGACCCCTGAGGCCCCAGAGGAAGTCAGGATAAACGAGGAGTTTGCCTTGGTTGATGTGGATTGGGTTAGGGATCAGTTAAGCTATCTGGATGTCATAAAGCCATGGGTCCTGACGGGCTGCACTCAGAGGTGCTGAGGGAGATGGCAGAAGTCATTGCTAGGCCACTCTCCATCCTCTTTGGTAAGTCGTGGGCAACGGGAGAGGGGCCTGAGGATGGGAGGAAAGCAAATGTCACTCCTGTCTTCAGAAAGGGCAAGAGGGAGGACCTGGGTAACCACAGACTGGTCAGCCTCACCTCCATCCCTGGAAAGGTGATGGAACGACTTCTCCTCGGTGCTGTCTCTAGGGGTATCAAAGAGAAGGGGGTCATTAGGAGCAGTCAGCATGCTTTTCCCAAGGGGAAGCCATGTTTGACCAATCTGTGAGGCTTTTTATGAGGACGGAACCAGGTGGGTAGGTGAGGGTAGGGCAGTGAATGAGGTTTATCTTGATTTCAGTAAAGCATTTGACACAGTCTCCCCCAGCATCCTCGTGACTAAATTGAGGAAGTGTGGTCTTGGGGATCGGGTAGTGAGATGGATTGTGACCTGGTTGAAGGAAGGAAAGAAGTATGTTGCTGTATGTTGTACCAATGGAGTTACAGCCGGAGTCATACAAGTCAATGAAGGAGGAGTGCCACGATGGTGGGACCAAGACCTGCCATCCCAAGAACTCTTTTTTCCCTTTTCCCTTTGAAAATGAACACCTTTGATTCACAAACTATGAGTATGGACCATGTCAGGTGTATCGGTCGAGAGCCCGAGATGCAGCATGCAGCGATCCAATGTCACATACTCACACCATAAAAGACTGTTACGACAAATGGAGCCTGAAAATCATGGACTAAATATTAATTTACTAAACAAACTCAGAGGAATGGTCCGTAGACGAAGGGAATAATACCTGTATGCACGTGTGTGTGTGTATACATGCGTACATACATATATGTGTGTCTGAAACAAGAAACTGGCTGTACCCAAAAGAAATGGATGGAACTGGTCATGACGTAAATGGTATGGAATAAGGGGTGGATAATGTCCTGGTTTCGGTTAGGATGGAGTTAACTTCTTTTGTAGCAGTGGATGGAATGCTGTGTTTCAGTGTTAAAGTGGGAGCAGTGCTGATAACACCCTGATGTTTTCAGTTGCTGTCAGACAGTCAAGGACTTTCTCAGTTCTTCCTATTTCTCTATTCATGAGAAAGGAGGGGCAAAGCCAGGACAGGTGACCCAGATGGGCCAGAGAGAGTATTCCATGCCAATTACGTTATGCTCAGTATAAAGGGGGGCTGATGGGAGGAGGAGCAGGGGCGGCCCCAGGACGTGTGGTTTTTGGGGGACGGTCGGGTTCCGGGACGGCTCTGGGTGGCATGGCCTGAGTTGTGGGTTTGGTGAGAAACTGCATTGCTTCATGTATTTCATGCACAGTTTCATGTATTGTTTCGTCCTAAAGTCCTGTTAGCATTGTTATATTTTATCTTTCTGCTATTTGAGTAAACTATCCTCATTCGACCCCATGGGCCTTTTGGTTTCTTGGTTTTGGGGTTGTTATTTGCCACTTGCTTTTCCCTTCCCTTGCCTCATCCCCCCCGCTCCCCTTCTCCCCCTGTTCTTTTCCTTTAAAGAGCAGGCAGCTGCGTGGATCTTGGCTCTCAGCTGGGGTAAAACCACGACACCGTGCGATACACCAAAGTTTTGGAGCTTATCCTTCCTTTCCTGGTAGTCACCACATCCTGACTGCAATTGTTTGCTGTAGCCTGCGTTAAGGAACTCACCCCATGTAGAATTAGAAGAGGTCAGGTAAGGGCCATAGTGTTTGGCGGTCACAGCCCGAAGGGGTTGCAGCCCTTGGCAGACCTTCCAAGCCACAACACTGGTTCCCTATCCAGTTTTGCCCTCCTCAGTGATCTTAAGGGTTGTCCCTTTTTCGAGTACCCAAATGAATTTGTAAGTTGCCCGTTTCAAATTTGTACGCTATGTCCCAAAAGTTCTGTGTATTTCCATTTGGTATCTTTTCGCATGTCCCTTTGCTTATTATTTTTACAGGAGTAACCACAATAAAATCCCCACAGCAACTGAGCTTATACTCATTTTTATTTTAAGTTTGTCTGATTGTCAGCTTAGTTTCTCTGGGTTCTGACATGACTTTCCACTCCTTTACTGGGCCTTTCACTCACGACACATGTGTCCATCCTTTTTCAGCAGTTCTCACAGCCATCTCTGTAGTTAATAAAACAAGAAAAGGTCCTTCCCAGAGAGGAGATAAGCTTTCTTCTTTCCATGTTTTTATTAGAACTCTATGTCCTGGTTCCAACGGATGGATTGCAAACCCCAAAGGTGGCGTTTGGGCCACCATCCCAATTTCTCTTACTTCTTCTAATCTTTTTTTCAATGGTAATTATATACTTTTGGATACCGTGATCCTCAATTACATTGTTCCCCAATGGCACTCCTTGAAAATAAGGCATACCATATAACATTTCATATGGCGATAAGCCAGTTTTGCTACGTGGTTTTGTTCTTATGTTTAAAAGTGCCAATGGTAAGCATTTCGTCCAGGGCATTTGTGTCTCAGTCATTACAATTTTATTGTGGCCATTCCTACAGCCCTTGGTCACCAGTAAGAGTGTCTTGCAGGGGTTTTAGGACCTATCACCCACTCACGAATCCTATAGGAATCACTTCGGTCCTTCACCAGCCAAGTCCCTCACAGGAGATTGGAACCGCAGTTAGAAGACCTCCGCACTCGCTTTGGAACTACATTCCGTCTCAGTCGTAAGATACCTACGACTCTGTCATCTTCACTTAGATCCAACCAAATGGTATATGCCTAGGCACACGACTCCTGTCATCTTCGTTCGGGCAACCAAATGGTATACGCCTTACGCTTTACAACTGTCATCTTCGTAAGGGTCTTTGCACACAGAATTACAGGCAAAATACACTTCCATTCGGGATCTAACCGAATGGTATACTGCAGCAGCCGGCAAGGGAGCTTAAAAAAATCAAATTCTTTGCTCGTCTCTATTCAGGTGCAGGATGGTGTTAGTCCCGATCCGACCTGAACAGGAGCCACCAAATGGTGGGGTGCCCCTCCTAGATCAAGTCAGAATTCAGGAACTATGGCCATCCCAACTGCCCCCAATTGTGAGAAACGACTCGGTCCCAAATAGGATTTTGACCAAAAGTAACTATTTCTTAAAGAAATAAAGGCAAGCAAACAGCACTGGGGTGCGCCAACCGCTCCAGAAATCTCCACTCCACCAGAACTCACACTGAGCAATTCGAGTCTCGTGCTTATATAACTTTTGGAAGAAGAAACTTCTCTCTGTGATGGGTCAGTGTTCTTTCGCCGTCTGAGCTCGGTAACAGCGACCGCGCATGCACCCCTCACCGGCGGCTCCCTGTAACGCTGTTCAGCTCGTAACACTGACTGCGCATGCGCCTCCCGCGTACCGTTCTATAGCCCTGCAACAGTGACTGCGCACGCGCCGGCTATGCCGGACCGGTCGCGCCGGCCCCCCCTCCCGCGCCCCTCCCGCCAGAACCTATGGCCCCGGCAATACGAGGCTGTAAGGGTGCCACGTTTCGTCATGCGGCCCCGAAATTATTTCGTATTAGCACGAATCAGATGGACATATATCACAGTCCAGGACCCAGTCTGTATGTGATGGGTCTTCCTCGTCGGGCTCAAGGCTTCTGGACCCGTTTTGCTTTCTGTTGCTTCCTGGCTTGTGGCTCCTCTTCCAGAGCCACCGGCACAGCAGAGTGAACCACCAGGCTTCCAGCAAAGGCGCAGAACTGCCGCTGGTGGATGACAGTGAATAATGGCGCTCCTCTGGGCACCTCGATCAGCCCCTGGCCGCTCTATTCTACCCCTTTGTGGGTAGAGGCAGGTGACGTTTCACTCAGTCCCCAGCAGACGGAAGCTTTTCTCTGTCTTGTCAGCATCTGGTTACTGATCAGCTCGCTCCAGGTGAACGCTGTCACCAGAGCCGTGACTTGCAGGAGAGGAGAGAGAAGGTGAAGTGGCTCAAGAGCAGGGGCAGGAGCCGTAGGGAGACGAGCCCAAGCAGCAGAGGGTGTGAGGGTTAACGTTACGTGCTTACAATGGTGGAGGCAACCACCGGCTGGCTAGAAACATGTCCCGTACCCCATGCCACTGCCCAGAATACAATCCTGGGCCTTGAAAGGCAAGTCCTGTGACGACACAGCACCCCAGAAAGAAGCCAGTCAGACAATGGGACTCATTTCCGAAACGCTCTCATAGACACCTGGGCCAAAGAGCATGGCATTGAGTGGGTGTACCACATTCCTTATCATGCACCAGCCTCTGGGAAAATTGAACGATATAATGGGCTCTTAAAGACCACCCTGAAAGCAATGGGTGGTGGAACATTCTAACATTGGGATACACATTTAGCCAAAGCCACGTGGTTAGTTAACTCTAGGGGATCTTCCAATCGGGCTGGCCCTGCCCAGTCAAAATTTCCACGTCCTGTAGAAGGAGACTGAGTCCCAGTAGTGCATATGAAGAGTATATTAGGAAAGAAAGTTTGGGTCATCCCTGCTTCGGCCAAAGGTAAACCCATGTCTGGGATTGTTTTTGCACAAGGACCTGGCTGTACTTGGTGGGTAATGCAGAAGGATGGAGAAGTTCGATGTGTACCTCAGAGGGATTTGATTTTAGGTGAGAATAGCCAATATAATTAATAAGGTAGAAATTGTATTATAATAATTGCTAAATAACCCATTCTTGTATATTCATTATTGCTTTAATTGCTGTATTGCTGTCCATTCCAACCTCTGTTATTCTGGGAGTCTGTGAGAGCCCAGCCTTCTAGGAAGCTGCCCACCCCAACAGCAGCTACCGTCACATCCCAAGGCAGTCAATGTTTGTTCTTCTCTCAGCATATTTGCAGGCAGCTTTTGGAAGAAGAAAGATTAATTGACGTCTTTGCCCAGTGAAAGGTTCCCGGCGGGAACAGAGTCTCCTGAAGAGGGTGGGTGGTCGCTGTCCATGTGGTAAGGCAGTGTTTGTCACCAGCCTCCTGGCAGCAAGCGGCCTCTTTGGTCGCCATGTTCTCTCTTTAGCTGGCGCTTTGGCCTCCGCCCGCTGCTGGCAAAGCTGACCTCTGCCTACTCCAGGCTAATGAATGTGCCCGGGTCCTGCTGCACCGCCAGGGTCAGCTCAATGTAGAGCGGTATCTCGAGACCGTTGTCCATCTTGAGCCTGCAGGAGCGTGTGGAGGGCAGCACCGTTATCTTGCATGAGGATGACCGAGGCACAACAGTGCAGGCTATTTTCATCAGCTCCTGGAGCCAGAGGGAAGTTTTCTGCATGTCGAGGTACGAGCCATTGCAGAGGGTTTGTAGGAGGCTGGCTGGCTGTCCGATCATGAGCTTGTCGTTTGGGGTGTGGAGGAAGCAGAGCACGTCACCCAGGAACCGCTGCCTTCTGCACATGCACGTCGGTTCCACTTGCAGGCAGGAATTTCTCACCGGAGTGTCCCCTTCGGTGCCCAGCTGGAGGTGGAAGGAGTGCCCACAAGGTGGCTTCAGGGGCACAAGCAGATGATGGACAATTTCACCTCCACCGACAGGCCATCTTTGTAGGAAGCTGCCCACCCCAACAGCTGGCTGCAGCCGTGGCTTGTAGTCACTGTCAGAGAGACTTTGGCAAACACAGAGCAGGTCATTCACCAGCTCTTCCACAAGTGTGCATGTTTGCCTGTTGGGCAGTGGCCACGATCTGTAGTCGTCCAGGACCCAGTCTGTATGTAATGGGTCCTCCTTGTCGGGCTCAAGGCTTCTGGACCTGTTTTGATTTCTGCTGCTTCTTGGCTTGTGGCTCCTCTTCCAGAGCCACCGGCACAGCAAAGAGGGGACAACCAGGCTTCCAGCAAAGGCCCAGGACTGCCACTGGTAGAAGACAGCAAATAATGGTGCTCCTCTGGGCACCTCGATCAGCTCCTGGCCGCTCCGCTCCACCTCTTCCAGCCGCTGAGGCAGGTGATGTCTCAGCCAGTCCCCAGCAGACCGAAGCTCATCTCTGACTATTGTCAGCATCTGGTTAATGATCAGCTCGCTCCATGTGAACGCTGTCACCAGAGCCATGGCCTGCAGGAGAGGGGAGAGAAGGTGAGGTGGCACAGGAGCAGGGGCAGGAGCCGCAGGGACACAGGCCCAGGCAGCAAAGGGGGTGAGAGTGCTGGGAGGACCTGATGCCTGCTGGCAGCACCAGTGCTGGGCGCATTGTGCCCTGCCCACGGCCTTCCCCTGAGCGCTGGAGCCTTGCTGCAGGGTCAGACTCCCCTCTCTGGGGCCCGTGGTTCAGTCTCGGCCCTCCCCCAGGCCCCGTTCTCCACTGCGTGCGTACTCACCGCAAGCTAAGGCCGTACTGGCACAACCCACACAGCACAGATCCTGATAAAGGCCACCAGTTGTGACACATCCTTTGTGATGTCACAGGCTTGAAAGCACATCATTGGCTTGCCCTTGCCTGTCAGGTCCTTTGTGATGTCACAGGCTTCAAAGCACGTCACTGGCATGCCTTGGCCTGGCCTGGCCTGGCCCTGCCTCTCGCCTTCCTTTCTTCTCCATTTACTTTTTTTCTCCCTTACCACCTTTTGTTTGCCCACCTCCTCTTTCTCCTGTTCCTCTCGCTTTTCCTTTGCTTTTCTTCCCTTTTCCTTCTGTAACTTGCCCCTGTCCCACCTTTAAACCTTGCAAGGGAGGTCTCTCTGTTGTCCAGGACAAGGACAACAGAAAAGGCGGCTTCAAATACATTGCAGACGAAAGCTGCTGCCAGAGGCAGTGTAGGCCCTGTGCTGAATGAGATGGGTGCCCTGGTGACAGAGGACACTCAGGCGGCGGAGTTACTGAAGGCCGCCTTTGTCTCTCTGCCTATACTGCTGGAGACTGTTCACAGGAACCCCAGACCCCTGAGGCCCCAGAGGAAGTCAGGATAAACGAGGAGTTTGCCTTGGTTGATGTGGATTGGGTTAGGGATCAGTTAAGCTATCTGGATGTCATAAAGCCATGGGTCCTGACGGGCTGCACTCAGAGGTGCTGAGGGAGATGGCAGAAGTCATTGCTAGGCCACTCTCCATCCTCTTTGGTAAGTCGTGGGCAACGGGAGAGGGGCCTGAGGATGGGAGGAAAGCAAATGTCACTCCTGTCTTCAGAAAGGGCAAGAGGGAGGACCTGGGTAACCACAGACTGGTCAGCCTCACCTCCATCCCTGGAAAGGTGATGGAACGACTTCTCCTCGGTGCTGTCTCTAGGGGTATCAAAGAGAAGGGGGTCATTAGGAGCAGTCAGCATGCTTTTCCCAAGGGGAAGCCATGTTTGACCAATCTGTGAGGCTTTTTATGAGGACGGAACCAGGTGGGTAGGTGAGGGTAGGGCAGTGAATGAGGTTTATCTTGATTTCAGTAAAGCATTTGACACAGTCTCCCCCAGCATCCTCGTGACTAAATTGAGGAAGTGTGGTCTTGGGGATCGGGTAGTGAGATGGATTGTGACCTGGTTGAAGGAAGGAAAGAAGTATGTTGCTGTATGTTGTACCAATGGAGTTACAGCCGGAGTCATACAAGTCAATGAAGGAGGAGTGCCACGATGGTGGGACCAAGACCTGCCATCCCAAGAACTCTTTTTTCCCTTTTCCCTTTGAAAATGAACACCTTTGATTCACAAACTATGAGTATGGACCATGTCAGGTGTATCGGTCGAGAGCCCGAGATGCAGCATGCAGCGATCCAATGTCACATACTCACACCATAAAAGACTGTTACGACAAATGGAGCCTGAAAATCATGGACTAAATATTAATTTACTAAACAAACTCAGAGGAATGGTCCGTAGACGAAGGGAATAATACCTGTATGCACGTGTGTGTGTGTATACATGCGTACATACATATATGTGTGTCTGAAACAAGAAACTGGCTGTACCCAAAAGAAATGGATGGAACTGGTCATGACGTAAATGGTATGGAATAAGGGGTGGATAATGTCCTGGTTTCGGTTAGGATGGAGTTAACTTCTTTTGTAGCAGTGGATGGAATGCTGTGTTTCAGTGTTAAAGTGGGAGCAGTGCTGATAACACCCTGATGTTTTCAGTTGCTGTCAGACAGTCAAGGACTTTCTCAGTTCTTCCTATTTCTCTATTCATGAGAAAGGAGGGGCAAAGCCAGGACAGGTGACCCAGATGGGCCAGAGAGAGTATTCCATGCCAATTACGTTATGCTCAGTATAAAGGGGGGCTGATGGGAGGAGGAGCAGGGGCGGCCCCAGGACGTGTGGTTTTTGGGGGACGGTCGGGTTCCGGGACGGCTCTGGGTGGCATGGCCTGAGTTGTGGGTTTGGTGAGAAACTGCATTGCTTCATGTATTTCATGCACAGTTTCATGTATTGTTTCGTCCTAAAGTCCTGTTAGCATTGTTATATTTTATCTTTCTGCTATTTGAGTAAACTATCCTCATTCGACCCCATGGGCCTTTTGGTTTCTTGGTTTTGGGGTTGTTATTTGCCACTTGCTTTTCCCTTCCCTTGCCTCATCCCCCCCGCTCCCCTTCTCCCCCTGTTCTTTTCCTTTAAAGAGCAGGCAGCTGCGTGGATCTTGGCTCTCAGCTGGGGTAAAACCACGACACCGTGCGATACACCAAAGTTTTGGAGCTTATCCTTCCTTTCCTGGTAGTCACCACATCCTGACTGCAATTGTTTGCTGTAGCCTGCGTTAAGGAACTCACCCCATGTAGAATTAGAAGAGGTCAGGTAAGGGCCATAGTGTTTGGCGGTCACAGCCCGAAGGGGTTGCAGCCCTTGGCAGACCTTCCAAGCCACAACACTGGTTCCCTATCCAGTTTTGCCCTCCTCAGTGATCTTAAGGGTTGTCCCTTTTTCGAGTACCCAAATGAATTTGTAAGTTGCCCGTTTCAAATTTGTACGCTATGTCCCAAAAGTTCTGTGTATTTCCATTTGGTATCTTTTCGCATGTCCCTTTGCTTATTATTTTTACAGGAGTAACCACAATAAAATCCCCACAGCAACTGAGCTTATACTCATTTTTATTTTAAGTTTGTCTGATTGTCAGCTTAGTTTCTCTGGGTTCTGACATGACTTTCCACTCCTTTACTGGGCCTTTCACTCACGACACATGTGTCCATCCTTTTTCAGCAGTTCTCACAGCCATCTCTGTAGTTAATAAAACAAGAAAAGGTCCTTCCCAGAGAGGAGATAAGCTTTCTTCTTTCCATGTTTTTATTAGAACTCTATGTCCTGGTTCCAACGGATGGATTGCAAACCCCAAAGGTGGCGTTTGGGCCACCATCCCAATTTCTCTTACTTCTTCTAATCTTTTTTTCAATGGTAATTATATACTTTTGGATACCGTGATCCTCAATTACATTGTTCCCCAATGGCACTCCTTGAAAATAAGGCATACCATATAACATTTCATATGGCGATAAGCCAGTTTTGCTACGTGGTTTTGTTCTTATGTTTAAAAGTGCCAATGGTAAGCATTTCGTCCAGGGCATTTGTGTCTCAGTCATTACAATTTTATTGTGGCCATTCCTACAGCCCTTGGTCACCAGTAAGAGTGTCTTGCAGGGGTTTTAGGACCTATCACCCACTCACGAATCCTATAGGAATCACTTCGGTCCTTCACCAGCCAAGTCCCTCACAGGAGATTGGAACCGCAGTTAGAAGACCTCCGCACTCGCTTTGGAACTACATTCCGTCTCAGTCGTAAGATACCTACGACTCTGTCATCTTCACTTAGATCCAACCAAATGGTATATGCCTAGGCACACGACTCCTGTCATCTTCGTTCGGGCAACCAAATGGTATACGCCTTACGCTTTACAACTGTCATCTTCGTAAGGGTCTTTGCACACAGAATTACAGGCAAAATACACTTCCATTCGGGATCTAACCGAATGGTATACTGCAGCAGCTGGCAAGGGAGCTTAAAAAAATCAAATTCTTTGCTCGTCTCTATTCAGGTGCAGGATGGTGTTAGTCCCGATCCGACCTGAACAGGAGCCACCAAATGGTGGGGTGCCCCTCCTAGATCAAGTCAGAATTCAGGAACTATGGCCATCCCAACTGCCCCCAATTGTGAGAAACGACTCGGTCCCAAATAGGATTTTGACCAAAAGTAACTATTTCTTAAAGAAATAAAGGCAAGCAAACAGCACTGGGGTGCGCCAACCGCTCCAGAAATCTCCACTCCACCAGAACTCACACTGAGCAATTCGAGTCTCGTGCTTATATAACTTTTGGAAGAAGAAACTTCTCTCTGTGATGGGTCAGTGTTCTTTCGCCGTCTGAGCTCGGTAACAGCGACCGCGCATGCACCCCTCACCGGCGGCTCCCTGTAACGCTGTTCAGCTCGTAACACTGACTGCGCATGCGCCTCCCGCGTACCGTTCTATAGCCCTGCAACAGTGACTGCGCACGCGCCGGCTATGCCGGACCGGTCGCGCCGGCCCCCCCTCCCGCGCCCCTCCCGCCAGAACCTATGGCCCCGGCAATACGAGGCTGTAAGGGTGCCACGTTTCGTCATGCGGCCCCGAAATTATTTCGTATTAGCACGAATCAGATGGACATATATCACAGTCCAGGACCCAGTCTGTATGTGATGGGTCTTCCTCGTCGGGCTCAAGGCTTCTGGACCCGTTTTGCTTTCTGTTGCTTCCTGGCTTGTGGCTCCTCTTCCAGAGCCACCGGCACAGCAGAGTGAACCACCAGGCTTCCAGCAAAGGCGCAGAACTGCCGCTGGTGGATGACAGTGAATAATGGCGCTCCTCTGGGCACCTCGATCAGCCCCTGGCCGCTCTATTCTACCCCTTTGTGGGTAGAGGCAGGTGACGTTTCACTCAGTCCCCAGCAGACGGAAGCTTTTCTCTGTCTTGTCAGCATCTGGTTACTGATCAGCTCGCTCCAGGTGAACGCTGTCACCAGAGCCGTGACTTGCAGGAGAGGAGAGAGAAGGTGAAGTGGCTCAAGAGCAGGGGCAGGAGCCGTAGGGAGACGAGCCCAAGCAGCAGAGGGTGTGAGGGTTAACGTTACGTGCTTACAATGGTGGAGGCAACCACCGGCTGGCTAGAAACATGTCCCGTACCCCATGCCACTGCCCAGAATACAATCCTGGGCCTTGAAAGGCAAGTCCTGTGACGACACAGCACCCCAGAAAGAAGCCAGTCAGACAATGGGACTCATTTCCGAAACGCTCTCATAGACACCTGGGCCAAAGAGCATGGCATTGAGTGGGTGTACCACATTCCTTATCATGCACCAGCCTCTGGGAAAATTGAACGATATAATGGGCTCTTAAAGACCACCCTGAAAGCAATGGGTGGTGGAACATTCTAACATTGGGATACACATTTAGCCAAAGCCACGTGGTTAGTTAACTCTAGGGGATCTTCCAATCGGGCTGGCCCTGCCCAGTCAAAATTTCCACGTCCTGTAGAAGGAGACTGAGTCCCAGTAGTGCATATGAAGAGTATATTAGGAAAGAAAGTTTGGGTCATCCCTGCTTCGGCCAAAGGTAAACCCATGTCTGGGATTGTTTTTGCACAAGGACCTGGCTGTACTTGGTGGGTAATGCAGAAGGATGGAGAAGTTCGATGTGTACCTCAGAGGGATTTGATTTTAGGTGAGAATAGCCAATATAATTAATAAGGTAGAAATTGTATTATAATAATTGCTAAATAACCCATTCTTGTATATTCATTATTGCTTTAATTGCTGTATTGCTGTCCATTCCAACCTCTGTTATTCTGGGAGTCTGTGAGAGCCCAGCCTTCTAGGAAGCTGCCCACCCCAACAGCAGCTACCGTCACATCCCAAGGCAGTCAATGTTTGTTCTTCTCTCAGCATATTTGCAGGCAGCTTTTGGAAGAAGAAAGATTAATTGACGTCTTTGCCCAGTGAAAGGTTCCCGGCGGGAACAGAGTCTCCTGAAGAGGGTGGGTGGTCGCTGTCCATGTGGTAAGGCAGTGTTTGTCACCAGCCTCCTGGCAGCAAGCGGCCTCTTTGGTCGCCATGTTCTCTCTTTAGCTGGCGCTTTGGCCTCCGCCCGCTGCTGGCAAAGCTGACCTCTGCCTACTCCAGGCTAATGAATGTGCCCGGGTCCTGCTGCACCGCCAGGGTCAGCTCAATGTAGAGCGGTATCTCGAGACCGTTGTCCATCTTGAGCCTGCAGGAGCGTGTGGAGGGCAGCACCGTTATCTTGCATGAGGATGACCGAGGCACAACAGTGCAGGCTATTTTCATCAGCTCCTGGAGCCAGAGGGAAGTTTTCTGCATGTCGAGGTACGAGCCATTGCAGAGGGTTTGTAGGAGGCTGGCTGGCTGTCCGATCATGAGCTTGTCGTTTGGGGTGTGGAGGAAGCAGAGCACGTCACCCAGGAACCGCTGCCTTCTGCACATGCACGTCGGTTCCACTTGCAGGCAGGAATTTCTCACCGGAGTGTCCCCTTCGGTGCCCAGCTGGAGGTGGAAGGAGTGCCCACAAGGTGGCTTCAGGGGCACAAGCAGATGATGGACAATTTCACCTCCACCGACAGGCCATCTTTGTAGGAAGCTGCCCACCCCAACAGCTGGCTGCAGCCGTGGCTTGTAGTCACTGTCAGAGAGACTTTGGCAAACACAGAGCAGGTCATTCACCAGCTCTTCCACAAGTGTGCATGTTTGCCTGTTGGGCAGTGGCCACGATCTGTAGTCGTCCAGGACCCAGTCTGTATGTAATGGGTCCTCCTTGTCGGGCTCAAGGCTTCTGGACCTGTTTTGATTTCTGCTGCTTCTTGGCTTGTGGCTCCTCTTCCAGAGCCACCGGCACAGCAAAGAGGGGACAACCAGGCTTCCAGCAAAGGCCCAGGACTGCCACTGGTAGAAGACAGCAAATAATGGTGCTCCTCTGGGCACCTCGATCAGCTCCTGGCCGCTCCGCTCCACCTCTTCCAGCCGCTGAGGCAGGTGATGTCTCAGCCAGTCCCCAGCAGACCGAAGCTCATCTCTGACTATTGTCAGCATCTGGTTAATGATCAGCTCGCTCCATGTGAACGCTGTCACCAGAGCCATGGCCTGCAGGAGAGGGGAGAGAAGGTGAGGTGGCACAGGAGCAGGGGCAGGAGCCGCAGGGACACAGGCCCAGGCAGCAAAGGGGGTGAGAGTGCTGGGAGGACCTGATGCCTGCTGGCAGCACCAGTGCTGGGCGCATTGTGCCCTGCCCACGGCCTTCCCCTGAGCGCTGGAGCCTTGCTGCAGGGTCAGACTCCCCTCTCTGGGGCCCGTGGTTCAGTCTCGGCCCTCCCCCAGGCCCCGTTCTCCACTGCGTGCGTACTCACCGCAAGCTAAGGCCGTACTGGCACAACCCACACAGCACAGATCCTGATAAAGGCCACCAGTTGTGACACATCCTTTGTGATGTCACAGGCTTGAAAGCACATCATTGGCTTGCCCTTGCCTGTCAGGTCCTTTGTGATGTCACAGGCTTCAAAGCACGTCACTGGCGTGCCTTGGCCTGGCCTGGCCTGGCCCTGCCTCTCGCCTTCCTTTCTTCTCCATTTACTTTTTTTCTCCCTTACCACCTTTTGTTTGCCCACCTCCTCTTTCTCCTGTTCCTCTCGCTTTTCCTTTGCTTTTCTTCCCTTTTCCTTCTGTAACTTGCCCCTGTCCCACCTTTAAACCTTGCAAGGGAGGTCTCTCTGTTGTCCAGGACAAGGACAACAGAAAAGGCGGCTTCAAATACATTGCAGACGAAAGCTGCTGCCAGAGGCAGTGTAGGCCCTGTGCTGAATGAGGTGGCTGCCCTGGTGACAGAGGACACTCAGGCGGCGGAGTTACTGAAGGCCGCCTTTGTCTCTCTGCCTATACTGCTGGAGACTGTTCACAGGAACCCCAGACCCCTGAGGCCCCAGAGGAAGTCAGGATAAACGAGGAGTTTGCCTTGGTTGATGTGGATTGGGTTAGGGATCAGTTAAGCTATCTGGATGTCATAAAGCCATGGGTCCTGACGGGCTGCACTCAGAGGTGCTGAGGGAGATGGCAGAAGTCATTGCTAGGCCACTCTCCATCCTCTTTGGTAAGTCGTGGGCAACGGGAGAGGGGCCTGAGGATGGGAGGAAAGCAAATGTCACTCCTGTCTTCAGAAAGGGCAAGAGGGAGGACCTGGGTAACCACAGACTGGTCAGCCTCACCTCCATCCCTGGAAAGGTGATGGAACGACTTCTCCTCGGTGCTGTCTCTAGGGGTATCAAAGAGAAGGGGGTCATTAGGAGCAGTCAGCATGCTTTTCCCAAGGGGAAGCCATGTTTGACCAATCTGTGAGGCTTTTTATGAGGACGGAACCAGGTGGGTAGGTGAGGGTAGGGCAGTGAATGAGGTTTATCTTGATTTCAGTAAAGCATTTGACACAGTCTCCCCCAGCATCCTCGTGACTAAATTGAGGAAGTGTGGTCTTGGGGATCGGGTAGTGAGATGGATTGTGACCTGGTTGAAGGAAGGAAAGAAGTATGTTGCTGTATGTTGTACCAATGGAGTTACAGCCGGAGTCATACAAGTCAATGAAGGAGGAGTGCCACGATGGTGGGACCAAGACCTGCCATCCCAAGAACTCTTTTTTCCCTTTTCCCTTTGAAAATGAACACCTTTGATTCACAAACTATGAGTATGGACCATGTCAGGTGTATCGGTCGAGAGCCCGAGATGCAGCATGCAGCGATCCAATGTCACATACTCACACCATAAAAGACTGTTACGACAAATGGAGCCTGAAAATCATGGACTAAATATTAATTTACTAAACAAACTCAGAGGAATGGTCCGTAGACGAAGGGAATAATACCTGTATGCACGTGTGTGTGTGTATACATGCGTACATACATATATGTGTGTCTGAAACAAGAAACTGGCTGTACCCAAAAGAAATGGATGGAACTGGTCATGACGTAAATGGTATGGAATAAGGGGTGGATAATGTCCTGGTTTCGGTTAGGATGGAGTTAACTTCTTTTGTAGCAGTGGATGGAATGCTGTGTTTCAGTGTTAAAGTGGGAGCAGTGCTGATAACACCCTGATGTTTTCAGTTGCTGTCAGACAGTCAAGGACTTTCTCAGTTCTTCCTATTTCTCTATTCATGAGAAAGGAGGGGCAAAGCCAGGACAGGTGACCCAGATGGGCCAGAGAGAGTATTCCATGCCAATTACGTTATGCTCAGTATAAAGGGGGGCTGATGGGAGGAGGAGCAGGGGCGGCCCCAGGACGTGTGGTTTTTGGGGGACGGTCGGGTTCCGGGACGGCTCTGGGTGGCATGGCCTGAGTTGTGGGTTTGGTGAGAAACTGCATTGCTTCATGTATTTCATGCACAGTTTCATGTATTGTTTCGTCCTAAAGTCCTGTTAGCATTGTTATATTTTATCTTTCTGCTATTTGAGTAAACTATCCTCATTCGACCCCATGGGCCTTTTGGTTTCTTGGTTTTGGGGTTGTTATTTGCCACTTGCTTTTCCCTTCCCTTGCCTCATCCCCCCCGCTCCCCTTCTCCCCCTGTTCTTTTCCTTTAAAGAGCAGGCAGCTGCGTGGATCTTGGCTCTCAGCTGGGGTAAAACCACGACACCGTGCGATACACCAAAGTTTTGGAGCTTATCCTTCCTTTCCTGGTAGTCACCACATCCTGACTGCAATTGTTTGCTGTAGCCTGCGTTAAGGAACTCACCCCATGTAGAATTAGAAGAGGTCAGGTAAGGGCCATAGTGTTTGGCGGTCACAGCCCGAAGGGGTTGCAGCCCTTGGCAGACCTTCCAAGCCACAACACTGGTTCCCTATCCAGTTTTGCCCTCCTCAGTGATCTTAAGGGTTGTCCCTTTTTCGAGTACCCAAATGAATTTGTAAGTTGCCCGTTTCAAATTTGTACGCTATGTCCCAAAAGTTCTGTGTATTTCCATTTGGTATCTTTTCGCATGTCCCTTTGCTTATTATTTTTACAGGAGTAACCACAATAAAATCCCCACAGCAACTGAGCTTATACTCATTTTTATTTTAAGTTTGTCTGATTGTCAGCTTAGTTTCTCTGGGTTCTGACATGACTTTCCACTCCTTTACTGGGCCTTTCACTCACGACACATGTGTCCATCCTTTTTCAGCAGTTCTCACAGCCATCTCTGTAGTTAATAAAACAAGAAAAGGTCCTTCCCAGAGAGGAGATAAGCTTTCTTCTTTCCATGTTTTTATTAGAACTCTATGTCCTGGTTCCAACGGATGGATTGCAAACCCCAAAGGTGGCGTTTGGGCCACCATCCCAATTTCTCTTACTTCTTCTAATCTTTTTTTCAATGGTAATTATATACTTTTGGATACCGTGATCCTCAATTACATTGTTCCCCAATGGCACTCCTTGAAAATAAGGCATACCATATAACATTTCATATGGCGATAAGCCAGTTTTGCTACGTGGTTTTGTTCTTATGTTTAAAAGTGCCAATGGTAAGCATTTCGTCCAGGGCATTTGTGTCTCAGTCATTACAATTTTATTGTGGCCATTCCTACAGCCCTTGGTCACCAGTAAGAGTGTCTTGCAGGGGTTTTAGGACCTATCACCCACTCACGAATCCTATAGGAATCACTTCGGTCCTTCACCAGCCAAGTCCCTCACAGGAGATTGGAACCGCAGTTAGAAGACCTCCGCACTCGCTTTGGAACTACATTCCGTCTCAGTCGTAAGATACCTACGACTCTGTCATCTTCACTTAGATCCAACCAAATGGTATATGCCTAGGCACACGACTCCTGTCATCTTCGTTCGGGCAACCAAATGGTATACGCCTTACGCTTTACAACTGTCATCTTCGTAAGGGTCTTTGCACACAGAATTACAGGCAAAATACACTTCCATTCGGGATCTAACCGAATGGTATACTGCAGCAGCCGGCAAGGGAGCTTAAAAAAATCAAATTCTTTGCTCGTCTCTATTCAGGTGCAGGATGGTGTTAGTCCCGATCCGACCTGAACAGGAGCCACCAAATGGTGGGGTGCCCCTCCTAGATCAAGTCAGAATTCAGGAACTATGGCCATCCCAACTGCCCCCAATTGTGAGAAACGACTCGGTCCCAAATAGGATTTTGACCAAAAGTAACTATTTCTTAAAGAAATAAAGGCAAGCAAACAGCACTGGGGTGCGCCAACCGCTCCAGAAATCTCCACTCCACCAGAACTCACACTGAGCAATTCGAGTCTCGTGCTTATATAACTTTTGGAAGAAGAAACTTCTCTCTGTGATGGGTCAGTGTTCTTTCGCCGTCTGAGCTCGGTAACAGCGACCGCGCATGCACCCCTCACCGGCGGCTCCCTGTAACGCTGTTCAGCTCGTAACACTGACTGCGCATGCGCCTCCCGCGTACCGTTCTATAGCCCTGCAACAGTGACTGCGCACGCGCCGGCTATGCCGGACCGGTCGCGCCGGCTCCCCCTCCCGCGCCCCTCCCGCCAGAACCTATGGCCCCGGCAATACGAGGCTGTAAGGGTGCCACGTTTCGTTATGCGGCCCCGAAATTATTTCGTATTAGCACGAATCAGATGGACATATATCACAGTCCAGGACCCAGTCTGTATGTGATGGGTCTTCCTCGTCGGGCTCAAGGCTTCTGGACCCGTTTTGCTTTCTGTTGCTTCCTGGCTTGTGGCTCCTCTTCCAGAGCCACCGGCACAGCAGAGTGAACCACCAGGCTTCCAGCAAAGGCGCAGAACTGCCGCTGGTGGATGACAGTGAATAATGGCGCTCCTCTGGGCACCTCGATCAGCCCCTGGCCGCTCTATTCTACCCCTTTGTGGGTAGAGGCAGGTGACGTTTCACTCAGTCCCCAGCAGACGGAAGCTTTTCTCTGTCTTGTCAGCATCTGGTTACTGATCAGCTCGCTCCAGGTGAACGCTGTCACCAGAGCCGTGACTTGCAGGAGAGGAGAGAGAAGGTGAAGTGGCTCAAGAGCAGGGGCAGGAGCCGTAGGGAGACGAGCCCAAGCAGCAGAGGGTGTGAGGGTGCTGGCAGCCGTGGCTTGTAGTCACTGTGCGAGAGACTTTGGCAAACACAGAGTAGGTCATTCACCAGCTTTTCCACAACTGTGCATGTTTGCCTGTTGGGCAGTGGCCACGATCTGTAGTCGTCCAGGACCCAGTCTGTATATAATGGGTCTTCTTTGTCAGGCTCAAGGCTTCTGGACCTGTTTTGCTTTCTGCTGCTTCCTGGCTTGTGGCTCCTCTTCCAGAGCCACCGGCACAGCAAAGAGAGGACAACCAGGCTTCCAGGAAAGGCCCAGAACTGCCACTGGTGGAAGACAGCGAATAATGGTGCTCCTCTGGGCACCTCGATCAGCTCCTGGCCGCTCCACTCCACCTCTTTGAACCGCTGAGGCAGGTGATGTCTCACCAAGTCCCCAGCAGACCAAAGCTCATCTCTGACTATTTTCAGCATCTGGTTAATGATCAGCACGCTCCAGGTGAATGCTGTCACCAGAGCCATGGCCTGCAGGAGAGGGGAGAGAAGGTGAGGTGGCACAGGAGCAGGGGCAGGAGCCGCAGGGACACAGGCCCAGGCAGCAGAGGGGGTGAGGGTGCTGGGAGGACCTGATGCCTGCTGGCAGCACCAGTGTTGGGCACATCATGCCCTGCCCACAGCCTTCCCCTGAGCGCTGGAGCCTTGCTGCAGGGTCAGACTCCCCTCTCTGGGGCCTGTGGTTCAGTCTCAGCCCTCCCCCAGGCCCCGTTCCCCACTGCGTGTATATTCACCGCTAGGTTAGGCCATACTGACACAACTCACACAGCACAGATCCTGATAAAGGCCACCAGTTGTGACACATCCTTTGTGATGTCACAGGCTTGAAAGCACATCATTGGCATGCCTTTGCCTGTCAGGTCCTTTGTTATGTCACAGGCTTCAAAGCACGTCACTGGCATGCCTTTGCCTGGCCTGGCCTGGCCTGGCCTGGCCATGCCGCTTGCCTTCCTTTCTTCTCCATTTACTTTTCTTCTCCCTTACCACCTTCTGTTTCCCCACCTCCTCTTTCTCCTGTTCCTCTCGCTTTTCCTTTGCTTTTCTTCCCTTTTCCCTCTGTAACTTGCCCCTGTCCCACCTTTAAACCTTGCAAGGGAGGTCAAGGGCAACAGAAAAGGCGGCTTCAAATACATTGCAGATGAAAGCTGCAACCAGAGTCAGGAGTTCCTCACCGGAGTGTCCCCATCGGTGCCCAGCTGGAGGTGGAAGGAGTGCCCACAAGGTGGCTTCAGGGGCACAAGCAGATGATGGACAATTTCACCTCCACCACCAGGCCATCTTTCTAGGAAGCTGCCCACCCCAGCAGCTGGCTGCAGCCGTGACTTGTAGTCACTGTGCGAGAGACTTTGGCAAACACGGAGTAGGTCATTCACCAGCTCTCCACAACTGTTGGGAGGTGGACACTATCTGTAGTTGTCCAGGACCCATAATGGGTCTTCTTTGTCGGGCTCAAGGCTTCTGGACCTGTTTTGCTTTCTGCTGCTTCCTGGCTTGTGGCTCCTCTTCCAGAGCCACCGGCACAGCAAAGAGAGGATAACCAGGCTTCCAGGAAAGGCCCAGAACTGCCACTGGTGGAAGACAGCGAATAATGGTGCTCCTCTGGGCACCTCGATCAGCTCCTGGCCGCTCCACTCCACCTCTTTGAACCGCTGAGGCAGGTGATGTCTCACCCAGTCCCCAGCAGACCAAAGCTCATCTCTGTCTGTTGTCAGCATCTGGTTAATGATCAGCACGCTCCAGGTGAATGCTGTCACCAGAGCCATGGCCTGCAGGAGAGGGGAGAGAAGGTGAGGTGGCACAGGAGCAGGGGCAGGAGCCGCAGGGACACAGGCCCAGGCAGCAGAGGGGGTGAGGGTGCTGGGAGGACCTGATGGCTGCTGGCAGCACCAGTGTTGGGCACATCATGCCCTGCCCACAGCCTTCCCCTGAGTGCTGGAGCCTTGCTGCAGGGTCAGACTCCCCTCTCTGGGGCCCGTGGTTCAGTCTCGGCCCTCCCCCAGGCCCCGTTCCCCACTGCGTGTATATTCACCGCTAGGTAAGGCCATACTGACACAACTCACACAGCACAGATCCTGATAAAGGCCACCAGTTGTGACACATCCTTTGTGATGTCACAGGCTTGAAAGCACATCATTGGCATGCCTTTGCCTGTCAGGTCCTTTGTGATGTCACAGGCTTCAAAGCACGTCACTGGCATGCCTTGGCCTGGCCTGGCCTGGCCTGGCCTGGCCTGGCCATGCCGCTTGCCTTCCTTTCTTCTCCATTTACTTTTCTTCTCCCTTACCACCTTCTGTTTCCCCACCTCCTCTTTCTCCTGTTCCTCTCGCTTTTCCTTTGCTTTTCTTCCCTTTTCCCTCTGTAACTTGCCCCTATCCCACCTTTAAACCTTGCAAGGGAGGTCAAGGGCAACAGAAAAGGCGGCTTCAAATACATTGCAGATGAAAGCTGCAACCAGAGTCAGGAGTTCCTCACCGGAGTGTCCCCATCGGTGCCCAGCTGGAGGTGGAAGGAGTGCCCACAAGGTGGCTTCAGGGGCACAAGCAGATGATGGACAATTTCACCTCCACCACCAGGCCATCTTTCTAGGAAGCTGCCCACCCCAGCAGCTGGCTGCAGCCGTGGCTTGTAGTCACTGTGCGAGAGACTTTGGCAAACACAGAGTAGGTCATTCACCAGCTCTCCACAACTGTTGGGAGGTGGACACTATCTGTAGTTGTCCAGGACCCATAATGGGTCTTCTTTGTCGGGCTGAAGGCTTCTGGACCTGTTTTGCTTTCTGCTGCTTCCTGGCTTGTGGCTCCTCTTCCAGAGCCACCGGCGCAGCAAAGAGAGGATAACCAGGCTTCCAGGAAAGGCCCAGAACTGCCACTGGTGGAAGACAGCGAATAATGGTGCTCCTCTGGGCACCTCGATCAGCTCCTGGCCGCTCCACTCCACCTCTTTGAACCGCTGAGGCAGGTGATGTCTCACCCAGTCCCCAGCAGACCAAAGCTCATCTCTGTCTGTTGTCAGCATCTGGTTAATGATCAGCACGCTCCAGGTGAATGCTGTCACCAGAGCCATGGCCTGCAGGAGAGGGGAGAGAAGGTGAGGTGGCACAGGAGCAGGGGCAGGAGCCGCAGGGACACAGGCCCAGGCAGCAGAGGGGGTGAGGGTGCTGGGAGGACCTGATGGCTGCTGGCAGCACCAGTGTTGGGCACATCATGCCCTGCCCACAGCCTTCCCCTGAGCGCTGGAGCCTTGCTGCAGGGTCAGACTCCCCTCTCTGGGGCCCGTGGTTCAGTCTCGGCCCTCCCCCAGGCCCCGTTCCCCACTGCGTGTATATTCACCGCTAGGTAAGGCCATACTGACACAACTCACACAGCACAGATCCTGATAAAGGCCACCAGTTGTGACACATCCTTTGTGATGTCACAGGCTTGAAAGCACATCATTGGCATGCCTTTGCCTGTCAGGTCCTTTGTGATGTCACAGGCTTCAAAGCACGTCACTGGCATGCCTTGGCCTGGCCTGGCCTGGCCTGGCCTGGCCATGCCGCTTGCCTTCCTTTCTTCTCCATTTACTTTTCTTCTCCCTTACCACCTTCTGTTTCCCCACCTCCTCTTTCTCCTGTTCCTCTCGCTTTTCCTTTGCTTTTCTTCCCTTTTCCCTCTGTAACTTGCCCCTGTCCCACCTTTAAACCTTGCAAGGGAGGTCAAGGGCAACAGAAAAGGCGGCTTCAAATACATTGCAGATGAAAGCTGCAACCAGAGTCAGGAGTTCCTCACCGGAGTGTCCCCATCGGTGCCCAGCTGGAGGTGGAAGGAGTGCCCACAAGGTGGCTTCAGGGGCACAAGCAGATGATGGACAATTTCACCTCCACCACCAGGCCATCTTTCTAGGAAGCTGCCCACCCCAGCAGCTGGCTGCAGCCGTGGCTTGTAGTCACTGTGCGAGAGACTTTGGCAAACACAGAGTAGGTCATTCACCAGCTCTCCACAACTGTTGGGAGGTGGACACTATCTGTAGTTGTCCAGGACCCATAATGGGTCTTCTTTGTCGGGCTCAAGGCTTCTGGACCTGTTTTGCTTTCTGCTGCTTCCTGGCTTGTGGCTCCTCTTCCAGAGCCACCGGCGCAGCAAAGAGAGGATAACCAGGCTTCCAGGAAAGGCCCAGAACTGCCACTGGTGGAAGACAGCGAATAATGGTGCTCCTCTGGGCACCTCGATCAGCTCCTGGCCGCTCCACTCCACCTCTTTGAACCGCTGAGGCAGGTGATGTCTCACCCAGTCCCCAGCAGACCAAAGCTCATCTCTGTCTGTTGTCAGCATCTGGTTAATGATCAGCACGCTCCAGGTGAATGCTGTCACCAGAGCCATGGCCTGCAGGAGAGGGGAGAGAAGGTGAGGTGGCACAGGAGCAGGGGCAGGAGCCGCAGGGACACAGGCCCAGGCAGCAGAGGGGGTGAGGGTGCTGGGAGGACCTGATGCCTGCTGGCAGCACCAGTGTTGGGCACATCATGCCCTGCCCACAGCCTTCCCCTGAGCGCTGGAGCCTTGCTGCAGGGTCAGACTCCCCTCTCTGGGGCCCGTGGTTCAGTCTCGGCCCTCCCCCAGGCCCCGTTCCCCACTGCGTGTATATTCACCACTAGGTTAGGCCATACTGACACAACTCACACAGCACAGATCCTGATAAAGGCCACCAGTTGTGACACATCCTTTGTGATGTCACAGGCTTGAAAGCACATCATTGGCATGCCTTTGCCTGTCAGGTCCTTTGTGATGTCACAGGCTTCAAAGCACGTCACTGGCATGCCTTGGCCTGGCCTGGCCTGGCCTGGCCTGGCCATGCCGCTTGCCTTCCTTTCTTCTCCATTTACTTTTCTTCTCCCTTACCACCTTCTGTTTCCCCACCTCCTCTTTCTCCTGTTCCTCTCGCTTTTCCTTTGCTTTTCTTCCCTTTTCCCTCTGTAACTTGCCCCTGTCCCACCTTTAAACCTTGCAAGGGAGGTCAAGGGCAACAGAAAAGGCGGCTTCAAATACATTGCAGATGAAAGCTGCAACCAGAGTCAGGAGTTCCTCACCGGAGTGTCCCCATCGGTGCCCAGCTGGAGGTGGAAGGAGTGCCCACAAGGTGGCTTCAGGGGCACAAGCAGATGATGGACAATTTCACCTCCACCACCAGGCCATCCTTCTAGGAAGCTGCCCACCCCAGCAGCTGGCTGCAGCCGTGGCTTGTAGTCACTGTGCGAGAGACTTTGGCAAACACAGAGTAGGTCATTCACCAGCTCTCCACAACTGTTGGGAGGTGGACACTATCTGTAGTTGTCCAGGACCCATAATGGGTCTTCTTTGTCGGGCTGAAGGCTTCTGGACCTGTTTTGCTTTCTGCTGCTTCCTGGCTTGTGGCTCCTCTTCCAGAGCCACCGGCGCAGCAAAGAGAGGATAACCAGGCTTCCAGGAAAGGCCCAGAACTGCCACTGGTGGAAGACAGCGAATAATGGTGCTCCTCTGGGCACCTCGATCAGCTCCTGGCCGCTCCACTCCACCTCTTTGAACCGCTGAGGCAGGTGATGTCTCACCCAGTCCCCAGCAGACCAAAGCTCATCTCTGTCTGTTGTCAGCATCTGGTTAATGATCAGCACGCTCCAGGTGAATGCTGTCACCAGAGCCATGGCCTGCAGGAGCGGGGAGAGAAGGTGAGGTGGCACAGGAGCAGGGGCAGGAGCCGCAGGGACACAGGCCCAGGCAGCAGAGGGGGTGAGGGTGCTGGGAGGACCTGATGCCTGCTGGCAGCACCAGTGTTGGGCACATCATGCCCTGCCCACAGCCTTCCCCTGAGCGCTGGAGCCTTGCTGCAGGGTCAGACTCCCCTCTCTGGGGCCCGTGGTTCAGTCTCGGCCCTCCCCCAGGCCCCGTTCCCCACTGCGTGTATATTCACCGCTAGGTAAGGCCATACTGACACAACTCACACAGCACAGATCCTGATAAAGGCCACCAGTTGTGACACATCCTTTGTGATGTCACAGGCTTGAAAGCACATCATTGGCATGCCTTTGCCTGTCAGGTCCTTTGTGATGTCACAGGCTTCAAAGCACGTCACTGGCATGCCTTGGCCTGGCCTGGCCTGGCCTGGCCTGGCCTGGCCATGCCGCTTGCCTTCCTTTCTTCTCCATTTACTTTTCTTCTCCCTTACCACCTTCTGTTTCCCCACCTCCTCTTTCTCCTGTTCCTCTCGCTTTTCCTTTGCTTTTCTTCCCTTTTCCCTCTGTAACTTGCCCCTGTCCCACCTTTAAACCTTGCAAGGGAGGTCAAGGGCAACAGAAAAGGCGGCTTCAAATACATTGCAGATGAAAGCTGCAACCAGAGTCAGGAGTTCCTCACCGGAGTGTCCCCATCGGTGCCCAGCTGGAGGTGGAAGGAGTGCCCACAAGGTGGCTTCAGGGGCACAAGCAGATGATGGACAATTTCACCTCCACCACCAGGCCATCTTTCTAGGAAGCTGCCCACCCCAGCAGCTGGCTGCAGCCGTGGCTTGTAGTCACTGTGCGAGAGACTTTGGCAAACACAGAGTAGGTCATTCACCAGCTCTCCACAACTGTTGGGAGGTGGACACTATCTGTAGTTGTCCAGGACCCATAATGGGTCTTCTTTGTCGGGCTCAAGGCTTCTGGACCTGTTTTGCTTTCTGCTGCTTCCTGGCTTGTGGCTCCTCTTCCAGAGCCACCGGCGCAGCAAAGAGAGGATAACCAGGCTTCCAGGAAAGGCCCAGAACTGCCACTGGTGGAAGACAGCGAATAATGGTGCTCCTCTGGGCACCTCGATCAGCTCCTGGCCGCTCCACTCCACCTCTTTGAACCGCTGAGGCAGGTGATGTCTCACCCAGTCCCCAGCAGACCAAAGCTCATCTCTGTCTGTTGTCAGCATCTGGTTAATGATCAGCACGCTCCAGGTGAATGCTGTCACCAGAGCCATGGCCTGCAGGAGAGGGGAGAGAAGGTGAGGTGGCACAGGAGCAGGGGCAGGAGCCGCAGGGACACAGGCCCAGGCAGCAGAGGGGGTGAGGGTGCTGGGAGGACCTGATGCCTGCTGGCAGCACCAGTGTTGGGCACATCATGCCCTGCCCACAGCCTTCCCCTGAGCGCTGGAGCCTTGCTGCAGGGTCAGACTCCTCTCTCTGGGGCCCGTGGTTCAGTCTCGGCCCTCCCCCAGGCCCCGTTCCCCACTGCGTGTATATTCACCACTAGGTTAGGCCATACTGACACAACTCACACAGCACAGATCCTGATAAAGGCCACCAGTTGTGACACATCCTTTGTGATGTCACAGGCTTGAAAGCACATCATTGGCATGCCTTTGCCTGTCAGGTCCTTTGTGATGTCACAGGCTTCAAAGCACGTCACTGGCATGCCTTGGCCTGGCCTGGCCTGGCCTGGCCTGGCCATGCCGCTTGCCTTCCTTTCTTCTCCATTTACTTTTCTTCTCCCTTACCACCTTCTGTTTCCCCACCTCCTCTTTCTCCTGTTCCTCTCGCTTTTCCTTTGCTTTTCTTCCCTTTTCCCTCTGTAACTTGCCCCTGTCCCACCTTTAAACCTTGCAAGGGAGGTCAAGGGCAACAGAAAAGGCGGCTTCAAATACATTGCAGATGAAAGCTGCAACCAGAGTCAGGAGTTCCTCACCGGAGTGTCCCCATCGGTGCCCAGCTGGAGGTGGAAGGAGTGCCCACAAGGTGGCTTCAGGGGCACAAGCAGATGATGGACAATTTCACCTCCACCACCAGGCCATCCTTCTAGGAAGCTGCCCACCCCAGCAGCTGGCTGCAGCCGTGGCTTGTAGTCACTGTGCGAGAGACTTTGGCAAACACAGAGTAGGTCATTCACCAGCTCTCCACAACTGTTGGGAGGTGGACACTATCTGTAGTTGTCCAGGACCCATAATGGGTCTTCTTTGTCGGGCTCAAGGCTTCTGGACCTGTTTTGCTTTCTGCTGCTTCCTGGCTTGTGGCTCCTCTTCCAGAGCCACCGGCGCAGCAAAGAGAGGATAACCAGGCTTCCAGGAAAGGCCCAGAACTGCCACTGGTGGAAGACAGCGAATAATGGTGCTCCTCTGGGCACCTCGATCAGCTCCTGGCCGCTCCACTCCACCTCTTTGAACCGCTGAGGCAGGTGATGTCTCACCCAGTCCCCAGCAGACCAAAGCTCATCTCTGTCTGTTGTCAGCATCTGGTTAATGATCAGCACGCTCCAGGTGAATGCTGTCACCAGAGCCATGGCCTGCAGGAGAGGGGAGAGAAGGTGAGGTGGCACAGGAGCAGGGGCAGGAGCCGCAGGGACACAGGCCCAGGCAGCAGAGGGGGTGAGGGTGCTGGGAGGACCTGATGCCTGCTGGCAGCACCAGTGTTGGGCACATCATGCCCTGCCCACAGCCTTCCCCTGAGCGCTGGAGCCTTGCTGCAGGGTCAGACTCCTCTCTCTGGGGCCCGTGGTTCAGTCTCGGCCCTCCCCCAGGCCCCGTTCCCCACTGCGTGTATATTCACCACTAGGTTAGGCCATACTGACACAACTCACACAGCACAGATCCTGATAAAGGCCACCAGTTGTGACACATCCTTTGTGATGTCACAGGCTTGAAAGCACATCATTGGCATGCCTTTGCCTGTCAGGTCCTTTGTGATGTCACAGGCTTCAAAGCACGTCACTGGCATGCCTTGGCCTGGCCTGGCCTGGCCTGGCCTGGCCATGCCGCTTGCCTTCCTTTCTTCTCCATTTACTTTTCTTCTCCCTTACCACCTTCTGTTTCCCCACCTCCTCTTTCTCCTGTTCCTCTCGCTTTTCCTTTGCTTTTCTTCCCTTTTCCCTCTGTAACTTGCCCCTGTCCCACCTTTAAACCTTGCAAGGGAGGTCAAGGGCAACAGAAAAGGCGGCTTCAAATACATTGCAGATGAAAGCTGCAACCAGAGTCAGGAGTTCCTCACCGGAGTGTCCCCATCGGTGCCCAGCTGGAGGTGGAAGGAGTGCCCACAAGGTGGCTTCAGGGGCACAAGCAGATGATGGACAATTTCACCTCCACCACCAGGCCATCCTTCTAGGAAGCTGCCCACCCCAGCAGCTGGCTGCAGCCGTGGCTTGTAGTCACTGTGCGAGAGACTTTGGCAAACACAGAGTAGGTCATTCACCAGCTCTCCACAACTGTTGGGAGGTGGACACTATCTGTAGTTGTCCAGGACCCATAATGGGTCTTCTTTGTCGGGCTCAAGGCTTCTGGACCTGTTTTGCTTTCTGCTGCTTCCTGGCTTGTGGCTCCTCTTCCAGAGCCACCGGCGCAGCAAAGAGAGGATAACCAGGCTTCCAGGAAAGGCCCAGAACTGCCACTGGTGGAAGACAGCGAATAATGGTGCTCCTCTGGGCACCTCGATCAGCTCCTGGCCGCTCCACTCCACCTCTTTGAACCGCTGAGGCAGGTGATGTCTCACCCAGTCCCCAGCAGACCAAAGCTCATCTCTGTCTGTTGTCAGCATCTGGTTAATGATCAGCACGCTCCAGGTGAATGCTGTCACCAGAGCCATGGCCTGCAGGAGCGGGGAGAGAAGGTGAGGTGGCACAGGAGCAGGGGCAGGAGCCGCAGGGACACAGGCCCAGGCAGCAGAGGGGGTGAGGGTGCTGGGAGGACCTGATGCCTGCTGGCAGCACCAGTGTTGGGCACATCATGCCCTGCCCACAGCCTTCCCCTGAGCGCTGGAGCCTTGCTGCAGGGTCAGACTCCCCTCTCTGGGGCCCGTGGTTCAGTCTCGGCCCTCCCCCAGGCCCCGTTCCCCACTGCGTGTATATTCACCGCTAGGTAAGGCCATACTGACACAACTCACACAGCACAGATCCTGATAAAGGCCACCAGTTGTGACACATCCTTTGTGATGTCACAGGCTTGAAAGCACATCATTGGCATGCCTTTGCCTGTCAGGTCCTTTGTGATGTCACAGGCTTCAAAGCACGTCACTGGCATGCCTTGGCCTGGCTTGGCCTGGCCTGGCCTGGCCATGCCGCTTGCCTTCCTTTCTTCTCCATTTACTTTTCTTCTCCCTTACCACCTTCTGTTTCCCCACCTCCTCTTTCTCCTGTTCCTCTCGCTTTTCCTTTGCTTTTCTTCCCTTTTCCCTCTGTAACTTGCCCCTGTCCCACCTTTAAACCTTGCAAGGGAGGTCAAGGGCAACAGAAAAGGCGGCTTCAAATACATTGCAGATGAAAGCTGCAACCAGAGTCAGGAGTTCCTCACCGGAGTGTCCCCATCGGTGCCCAGCTGGAGGTGGAAGGAGTGCCCACAAGGTGGCTTCAGGGGCACAAGCAGATGATGGACAATTTCACCTCCACCACCAGGCCATCCTTCTAGGAAGCTGCCCACCCCAGCAGCTGGCTGCAGCCGTGGCTTGTAGTCACTGTGCGAGAGACTTTGGCAAACACAGAGTAGGTCATTCACCAGCTCTCCACAACTGTTGGGAGGTGGACACTATCTGTAGTTGTCCAGGACCCATAATGGGTCTTCTTTGTCGGGCTGAAGGCTTCTGGACCTGTTTTGCTTTCTGCTGCTTCCTGGCTTGTGGCTCCTCTTCCAGAGCCACCGGCGCAGCAAAGAGAGGATAACCAGGCTTCCAGGAAAGGCCCAGAACTGCCACTGGTGGAAGACAGCGAATAATGGTGCTCCTCTGGGCACCTCGATCAGCTCCTGGCCGCTCCACTCCACCTCTTTGAACCGCTGAGGCAGGTGATGTCTCACCCAGTCCCCAGCAGACCAAAGCTCATCTCTGTCTGTTGTCAGCATCTGGTTAATGATCAGCACGCTCCAGGTGAATGCTGTCACCAGAGCCATGGCCTGCAGGAGTGGGGAGAGAAGGTGAGGTGGCACAGGAGCAGGGGCAGGAGCCGCAGGGACACAGGCCCAGGCAGCAGAGGGGGTGAGGGTGCTGGGAGGACCTGATGCCTGCTGGCAGCACCAGTGTTGGGCACATCATGCCCTGCCCACAGCCTTCCCCTGAGCGCTGGAGCCTTGCTGCAGGGTCAGACTCCCCTCTCTGGGGCCCGTGGTTCAGTCTCGGCCCTCCCCCAGGCCCCGTTCCCCACTGCGTGTATATTCACCGCTAGGTTAGGCCATACTGACACAACTCACACAGCACAGATCCTGATAAAGGCCACCAGTTGTGACACATCCTTTGTGATGTCACAGGCTTGAAAGCACATCATTGGCATGCCTTTGCCTGTCAGGTCCTTTGTGATGTCACAGGCTTCAAAGCACGTCACTGGCATGCCTTGGCCTGGCCTGGCCTGGCCTGGCCTGGCCATGCCGCTTGCCTTCCTTTCTTCTCCATTTACTTTTCTTCTCCCTTACCACCTTCTGTTTCCCCACCTCCTCTTTCTCCTGTTCCTCTCGCTTTTCCTTTGCTTTTCTTCCCTTTTCCCTCTGTAACTTGCCCCTGTCCCACCTTTAAACCTTGCAAGGGAGGTCAAGGGCAACAGAAAAGGCAGCTTCAAATACATTGCAGATGAAAGCTGCAACCAGAGTCAGGAGTTCCTTACCGGAGTGTCCCCATCGGTGCCCAGCTGGAGGTGGAAGGAGTGCCCACAAGGTGGCTTCAGGGGCACAAGCAGATGATGGACAATTTCACCTCCACCACCAGGCCATCTTTCTAGGAAGCTGCCCACCCCAGCAGCTGGCTGCAGCCGTGGCTTGTAGTCACTGTGCGAGAGACTTTGGCAAACACAGAGTAGGTCATTCACCAGCTCTCCACAACTGTTGGGAGGTGGACACTATCTGTAGTTGTCCAGGACCCATAATGGGTCTTCTTTGTCGGGCTCAAGGCTTCTGGACCTGTTTTGCTTTCTGCTGCTTCCTGGCTTGTGGCTCCTCTTCCAGAGCCACCGGCGCAGCAAAGAGAGGATAACCAGGCTTCCAGGAAAGGCCCAGAACTGCCACTGGTGGAAGACAGCGAATAATGGTGCTCCTCTGGGCACCTCGATCAGCTCCTGGCCGCTCCACTCCACCTCTTTGAACCGCTGAGGCAGGTGATGTCTCACCCAGTCCCCAGCAGACCAAAGCTCATCTCTGACTATTTTCAGCATCTGGTTAATGATCAGCACGCTCCAGGTGAATGCTGTCACCAGAGCCATGGCCTGCAGGAGAGGGGAGAGAAGGTGAGGTGGCACAGGAGCAGGGGCAGGAGCCGCAGGGACACAGGCCCAGGCAGCAGAGGGGGTGAGGGTGCTGGGAGGACCTGATGCCTGCTGGCAGCACCAGTGTTGGGCACATCATGCCCTGCCCACAGCCTTCCCCTGAGTGCTGGAGCCTTGCTGCAGGGTCAGACTCCCCTCTCTGGGGCCCGTGGTTCAGTCTCGGCCCTCCCCCAGGCCCCGTTCCCCACTGCGTGTATATTCACCGCTAGGTTAGGCCATACTGACACAACTCACACAGCACAGATCCTGATAAAGGCCACCAGTTGTGACACATCCTTTGTGATGTCACAGGCTTGAAAGCACATCATTGGCATGCCTTTGCCTGTCAGGTCCTTTGTGATGTCACAGGCTTCAAAGCACGTCACTGGCATGCCTTGGCCTGGCCTGGCCTGGCCTGGCCTGGCCATGCCGCTTGCCTTCCTTTCTTCTCCATTTACTTTTCTTCTCCCTTACCACCTTCTGTTTCCCCACCTCCTCTTTCTCCTGTTCCTCTCGCTTTTCCTTTGCTTTTCTTCCCTTTTCCCTCTGTAACTTGCCCCTGTCCCACCTTTAAACCTTGCAAGGGAGGTCAAGGGCAACAGAAAAGGCGGCTTCAAATACATTGCAGATGAAAGCTGCAACCAGAGTCAGGAGTTCCTCACCGGAGTGTCCCCATCGGTGCCCAGCTGGAGGTGGAAGGAGTGCCCACAAGGTGGCTTCAGGGGCACAAGCAGATGATGGACAATTTCACCTCCACCACCAGGCCATCCTTCTAGGAAGCTGCCCACCCCAGCAGCTGGCTGCAGCCGTGGCTTGTAGTCACTGTGCGAGAGACTTTGGCAAACACAGAGTAGGTCATTCACCAGCTCTCCACAACTGTTGGGAGGTGGACACTATCTGTAGTTGTCCAGGACCCATAATGGGTCTTCTTTGTCGGGCTCAAGGCTTCTGGACCTGTTTTGCTTTCTGCTGCTTCCTGGCTTGTGGCTCCTCTTCCAGAGCCACCGGCGCAGCAAAGAGAGGATAACCAGGCTTCCAGGAAAGGCCCAGAACTGCCACTGGTGGAAGACAGCGAATAATGGTGCTCCTCTGGGCACCTCGATCAGCTCCTGGCCGCTCCACTCCACCTCTTTGAACCGCTGAGGCAGGTGATGTCTCACCCAGTCCCCAGCAGACCAAAGCTCATCTCTGTCTGTTGTCAGCATCTGGTTAATGATCAGCACGCTCCAGGTGAATGCTGTCACCAGAGCCATGGCCTGCAGGAGAGGGGAGAGAAGGTGAGGTGGCACAGGAGCAGGGGCAGGAGCCGCAGGGACACAGGCCCAGGCAGCAGAGGGGGTGAGGGTGCTGGGAGGACCTGATGCCTGCTGGCAGCACCAGTGTTGGGCACATCATGCCCTGCCCACAGCCTTCCCCTGAGCGCTGGAGCCTTGCTGCAGGGTCAGACTCCCCTCTCTGGGGCCCGTGGTTCAGTCTCGGCCCTCCCCCAGGCCCCGTTCCCCACTGCGTGTATATTCACCGCTAGGTTAGGCCATACTGACACAACTCACACAGCACAGATCCTGATAAAGGCCACCAGTTGTGACACATCCTTTGTAATGTCACAGGCTTGAAAGCACATCATTGGCATGCCTTTGCCTGTCAGGTCCTTTGTGATGTCACAGGCTTCAAAGCACGTCACTGGCATGCCTTGGCCTGGCCTGGCCTGGCCTGGCCTGGCCATGCCGCTTGCCTTCCTTTCTTCTCCATTTACTTTTCTTCTCCCTTACCACCTTCTGTTTCCCCACCTCCTCTTTCTCCTGTTCCTCTCGCTTTTCCTTTGCTTTTCTTCCCTTTTCCCTCTGTAACTTGCCCCTGTCCCACCTTTAAACCTTGCAAGGGAGGTCAAGGGCAACAGAAAAGGCGGCTTCAAATACATTGCAGATGAAAGCTGCAACCAGAGTCAGGAGTTCCTCACCGGAGTGTCCCCATCGGTGCCCAGCTGGAGGTGGAAGGAGTGCCCACAAGGTGGCTTCAGGGGCACAAGCAGATGATGGACAATTTCACCTCCACCACCAGGCCATCTTTCTAGGAAGCTGCCCACCCCAGCAGCTGGCTGCAGCCGTGGCTTGTAGTCACTGTGCGAGAGACTTTGGCAAACACAGAGTAGGTCATTCACCAGCTCTCCACAACTGTTGGGAGGTGGACACTATCTGTAGTTGTCCAGGACCCATAATGGGTCTTCTTTGTCGGGCTCAAGGCTTCTGGACCTGTTTTGCTTTCTGCTGCTTCCTGGCTTGTGGCTCCTCTTCCAGAGCCACCGGCGCAGCAAAGAGAGGATAACCAGGCTTCCAGGAAAGGCCCAGAACTGCCACTGGTGGAAGACAGCGAATAATGGTGCTCCTCTGGGCACCTCGATCAGCTCCTGGCCGCTCCACTCCACCTCTTTGAACCGCTGAGGCAGGTGATGTCTCACCCAGTCCCCAGCAGACCAAAGCTCATCTCTGTCTGTTGTCAGCATCTGGTTAATGATCAGCACGCTCCAGGTGAATGCTGTCACCAGAGCCATGGCCTGCAGGAGAGGGGAGAGAAGGTGAGGTGGCACAGGAGCAGGGGCAGGAGCCGCAGGGACACAGGCCCAGGCAGCAGAGGGGGTGAGGGTGCTGGGAGGACCTGATGCCTGCTGGCAGCACCAGTGTTGGGCACATCATGCCCTGCCCACAGCCTTCCCCTGAGCGCTGGAGCCTTGCTGCAGGGTCAGACTCCCCTCTCTGGGGCCCGTGGTTCAGTCTCGGCCCTCCCCCAGGCCCCGTTCCCCACTGCGTGTATATTCACCGCTAGGTAAGGCCATACTGACACAACTCACACAGCACAGATCCTGATAAAGGCCACCAGTTGTGACACATCCTTTGTGATGTCACAGGCTTGAAAGCACATCATTGGCATGCCTTTGCCTGTCAGGTCCTTTGTGATGTCACAGGCTTCAAAGCACGTCACTGGCGTGCCTTGGCCTGGCCTGGCCTGGCCATGCCTCTCGCCTTCCTTTCTTCTCCATTTACTTTTTTTCTCCCTTACCACCTTTTGTTTGCCCACCTCCTCTTTCTCCTGTTCCTCTCGCTTTTCCTTTGCTTTTCTTCCCTTTTCCTTCTGTAACTTGCCCCTGTCCCACCTTTAAACCTTGCAAGGGAGGTCTCTCTGTTGTCCAGGACAAGGACAACAGAAAAGGCGGCTTCAAATACATTGCAGACGAAAGCTGCTGCCAGAGGCAGTGTAGGCCCTGTGCTGAATGAGGTGGGTGCCCTGGTGACAGAGGACACTCAGGCGGCGGAGTTACTGAAGGCCGCCTTTGTCTCTCTGCCTATACTGCTGGAGACTGTTCACAGGAACCCCAGACCCCTGAGGCCCCAGAGGAAGTCAGGATAAACGAGGAGTTTGCCTTGGTTGATGTGGATTGGGTTAGGGATCAGTTAAGCTATCTGGATGTCATAAAGCCATGGGTCCTGACGGGCTGCACTCAGAGGTGCTGAGGGAGATGGCAGAAGTCATTGCTAGGCCACTCTCCATCCTCTTTGGTAAGTCGTGGGCAACGGGAGAGGGGCCTGAGGATGGGAGGAAAGCAAATGTCACTCCTGTCTTCAGAAAGGGCAAGAGGGAGGACCTGGGTAACTACAGACTGGTCAGCCTCACCTCCATCCCTGGAAAGGTGATGGAACGACTTCTCCTCGGTGCTGTCTCTAGGGGTATCAAAGAGAAGGGGGTCATTAGGAGCAGTCATCATGCTTTTCCCAAGGGGAAGCCATGTTTGACCAATCTGTGAGGCTTTTTATGAGGACGGAACCAGGTGGGTAGGTGAGGGTAGGGCAGTGAATGAGGTTTATCTTGATTTCAGTAAAGCATTTGACACAGTCTCCCCCAGCATCCTCGTGACTAAATTGAGGAAGTGTGGTCTTGGGGATCGGGTAGTGAGATGGATTGTGACCTGGTTGAAGGAAGGAAAGAAGTATGTTGCTGTATGTTGTACCAATGGAGTTACAGCCGGAGTCATACAAGTCAATGAAGGAGGAGTGCCACGATGTTGGGACCAAGACCTGCCATCCCAAGAACTTTTTTTTCCCTTTTCCCTTTGAAAATGAACACCTTTGATTCACAAACTATGAGTATGGACCATGTCAGGTGTATCGGTCGAGAGCCCGAGATGCAGCATGCAGCGATCCAGTGTCACATACTCACACCATAAAAGACTGTTACGACAAATGGAGCCTGAAAATCATGGACTAAATATTAATTTACTAAACAAACTCAGAGGAATGGTCCGTAGACGAAGGGAATAATACCTGTATGCACGTGTGTGTGTGTATACATGCGTACATACATATATGTGTGTCTGAAACAAGAAACTGGCTGTACCCAAAAGAAATGGATGGAACTGGTCATGACGTAGATGGTATGGAATAAGGGGTGGATAATGTCCTGGTTTCGGTTAGGATGGAGTTAACTTCTTTTGTAGCAGTGGATGGAATGCTGTGTTTCAGTGTTAAAATGGGAGCAGTGCTGATAACACCCTGATGTTTTCAGTTGCTGTCAGACAGTCAAGGACTTTCTCAGTTCTTCCTATTTCTCTATTCATGAGAAAGGAGGGGCAAAGCCAGGACAGGTGACCCAGATGGGCCAGAGAGAGTATTCCATGCCAATTACGTTATGCTCAGTATAAAGGGGGGCTGATGGGAGGAGGAGCAGGGGCGGCCCCAGGACGTGTGGTTTTTGGGGGACGGTCGGGTTCCGGGACGGCTCTGGGTGGCATGGCCTGAGTTGTGGGTTTGGTGAGAAACTGCATTGCTTCATGTATTTCATGCACAGTTTCATGTATTTTTTCGTCCTAAAGTCCTGTTAGCATTGTTATATTTTATCTTTCTGCTATTTGAGTAAACTATCCTCATTCGACCCCATGGGCCTTTTGGTTTCTTGGTTTTGGGGTTGTTATTTGCCACTTGCTTTTCCCTTCCCTTGCCTCATCCCCCCCGCTCCCCTTCTCCCCCTGTTCTTTTCCTTTAAAGAGCAGGCAGCTGCGTGGATCTTGGCTCTCAGCTGGGGTAAAACCACGACACCGTGCGATACACCAAAGTTTTGGAGCTTATCCTTCCTTTCCTGGTAGTCACCACATCCTGACTGCAATTGTTTGCTGTAGCCTGCGTTAAGGAACTCACCCCATGTAGAATTAGAAGAGGTCGGGTAAGGGCCATAGTGTTTGGCGGTCACAGCCCGAAGGGGTTGCAGCCCTTGGCAGACCTTCCAAGCCACAACACTGGTTCCCTATCCAGTTTTGCCCTCCTCAGTGATCTTAAGGGTTGTCCCTTTTTCGAGTACCCAAATGAATTTGTAAGTTGCCCGTTTCAAATTTGTACGCTATGTCCCAAAAGTTCTGTGTATTTCCATTTGGTATCTTTTCGCATGTCCCTTTGCTTATTATTTTTACAGGAGTAACCACAATAAAATCCCCACAGCAACTGAGCTTATACTCATTTTTATTTTAAGTTTGTCTGATTGTCAGCTTAGTTTCTCTGGGTTCTGACATGACTTTCCACTCCTTTACTGGGCCTTTCACTCACGACACATGTGTCCATCCTTTTTCAGCAGTTCTCACAGCCATCTCTGTAGTTAATAAAACAAGAAAAGGTCCTTCCCAGAGAGGAGATAAGCTTTCTTCTTTCCATGTTTTTATTAGAACTCTATGTCCTGGTTCCAACGGATGGATTGCAAACCCCAAAGGTGGCGTTTGGGCCACCATCCCAATTTCTCTTACTTCTTCTAATCTTTTTTTCAATGGTAATTATATACTTTTGGATACCGTGATCCTCAATTACATTGTTCCCCAATGGCACTCCTTGAAAATAAGGCATACCATATAACATTTCATATGGCGATAAGCCAGTTTTGCTACGTGGTTTTGTTCTTATGTTTAAAAGTGCCAATGGTAAGCATTTCGTCCAGGGCATTTGTGTCTCAGTCATTACAATTTTATTGTGGCCATTCCTACAGCCCTTGGTCACCAGTAAGAGTGTCTTGCAGGGGTTTTAGGACCTATCACCCACTCACGAATCCTATAGGAATCACTTCGGTCCTTCACCAGCCAAGTCCCTCACAGGAGATTGGAACCGCAGTTAGAAGACCTCCGCACTCGCTTTGGAACTACATTCCGTCTCAGTCGTAAGATACCTACGACTCTGTCATCTTCACTTAGATCCAACCAAATGGTATATGCCTAGGCACACGACTCCTGTCATCTTCGTTCGGGCAACCAAATGGTATACGCCTTACGCTTTACAACTGTCATCTTCGTAAGGGTCTTTGCACACAGAATTACAGGCAAAATACACTTCCATTCGGGATCTAACCGAATGGTATACTGCAGCAGCCGGCAAGGGAGCTTAAAAAAATCAAATTCGTTGCTCGTCTCTATTCAGGTGCAGGATGGTGTTAGTCCCGATCCGACCTGAACAGGAGCCACCAAATGGTGGGGTGCCCCTCCTAGATCAAGTCAGAATTCAGGAACTATGGCCATCCCAACTGCCCCCAATTGTGAGAAACGACTCGGTCCCAAATAGGATTTTGACCAAAAGTAACTATTTCTTAAAGAAATAAAGGCAAGCAAACAGCACTGGGGTGCGCCAACCGCTCCAGAAATCTCCACTCCACCAGAACTCACACTGAGCAATTCGAGTCTCGTGCTTATATAACTTTTGGAAGAAGAAACTTCTCTCTGTGATGGGTCAGTGTTCTTTCGCCGTCTGAGCTCGGTAACAGCGACCGCGCATGCACCCCTCACCGGCGGCTCCCTGTAACGCTGTTCAGCTCGTAACACTGACTGCGCATGCGCCTCCCGCGTACCGTTCTATAGCCCTGCAACAGTGACTGCGCACGCGCCGGCTATGCCGGACCGGTCGCGCCGGCCCCCCCTCCCGCGCCCCTCCCGCCAGAACCTATGGCCCCGGCAATACGAGGCTGTAAGGGTGCCACGTTTCGTCATGCGGCCCTGAAATTATTTCGTATTAGCACGAATCAGATGGACATATATCACAGTCCAGGACCCAGTCTGTATGTGATGGGTCTTCCTCGTCGGGCTCAAGGCTTCTGGACCCGTTTTGCTTTCTGTTGCTTCCTGGCTTGTGGCTCCTCTTCCAGAGCCACCGGCACAGCAGAGTGAACCACCAGGCTTCCAGCAAAGGCGCAGAACTGCCGCTGGTGGATGACAGTGAATAATGGCGCTCCTCTGGGCACCTCGATCAGCCCCTGGCCGCTCTATTCTACCCCTTTGTGGGTAGAGGCAGGTGACGTTTCACTCAGTCCCCAGCAGACGGAAGCTTTTCTCTGTCTTGTCAGCATCTGGTTACTGATCAGCTCGCTCCAGGTGAACGCTGTCACCAGAGCCGTGACTTGCAGGAGAGGAGAGAGAAGGTGAAGTGGCTCAAGAGCAGGGGCAGGAGCCGTAGGGAGACGAGCCCAAGCAGCAGAGGGTGTGAGGGTGCTGGCAGCCGTGGCTTGTAGTCACTGTGCGAGAGACTTTGGCAAACACAGAGTAGGTCATTCACCAGCTTTTCCACAACTGTGCATGTTTGCCTGTTGGGCAGTGGCCACGATCTGTAGTCGTCCAGGACCCAGTCTGTATATAATGGGTCTTCTTTGTCAGGCTCAAGGCTTCTGGGCCTGTTTTGCTTTCTGCTGCTTCCTGGCTTGTGGCTCCTCTTCCAGAGCCACCGGCACAGCAAAGAGAGGACAACCAGGCTTCCAGGAAAGGCCCAGAACTGCCACTGGTGGAAGACAGCGAATAATGGTGCTCCTCTGGGCACCTCGATCAGCTCCTGGCCGCTCCACTCCACCTCTTTGAACCGCTGAGGCAGGTGATGTCTCACCAAGTCCCCAGCAGACCAAAGCTCATCTCTGACTATTTTCAGCATCTGGTTAATGATCAGCACGCTCCAGGTGAATGCTGTCACCAGAGCCATGGCCTGCAGGAGAGGGGAGAGAAGGTGAGGTGGCACAGGAGCAGGGGCAGGAGCCGCAGGGACACAGGCCCAGGCAGCAGAGGGGGTGAGGGTGCTGGGAGGACCTGATGCCTGCTGGCAGCACCAGTGTTGGGCACATCATGCCCTGCCCACAGCCTTCCCCTGAGCGCTGGAGCCTTGCTGCAGGGTCAGACTCCCCTCTCTGGGGCCTGTGGTTCAGTCTCGGCCCTCCCCCAGGCCCCGTTCCCCACTGCGTGTATATTCACCGCTAGGTTAGGCCATTACTGACACAACTCACACAGCACAGATCCTGATAAAGGCCACCAGTTGTGACACATCCTTTGTGATGTCACAGGCTTGAAAGCACATCATTGGCATGCCTTTGCCTGTCAGGTCCTTTGTTATGTCACAGGCTTCAAAGCACGTCACTGGCATGCCTTTGCCTGGCCTGGCCTGGCCTGGCCTGGCCATGCCGCTTGCCTTCCTTTCTTCTCCATTTACTTTTCTTCTCCCTTACCACCTTCTGTTTCCCCACCTCCTCTTTCTCCTGTTCCTCTCGCTTTTCCTTTGCTTTTCTTCCCTTTTCCCTCTGTAACTTGCCCCTGTCCCACCTTTAAACCTTGCAAGGGAGGTCAAGGGCAACAGAAAAGGCGGCTTCAAATACATTGCAGATGAAAGCTGCAACCAGAGTCAGGAGTTCCTCACCGGAGTGTCCCCATCGGTGCCCAGCTGGAGGTGGAAGGAGTGCCCACAAGGTGGCTTCAGGGGCACAAGCAGATGATGGACAATTTCACCTCCACCACCAGGCCATCTTTCTAGGAAGCTGCCCACCCCAGCAGCTGGCTGCAGCCGTGGCTTGTAGTCACTGTGCGAGAGACTTTGGCAAACACAGAGTAGGTCATTCACCAGCTCTCCACAACTGTTGGGAGGTGGACACTATCTGTAGTTGTCCAGGACCCATAATGGGTCTTCTTTGTCGGGCTCAAGGCTTCTGGACCTGTTTTGCTTTCTGCTGCTTCCTGGCTTGTGGCTCCTCTTCCAGAGCCACCGGCACAGCAAAGAGAGGACAACCAGGCTTCCAGGAAAGGCCCAGAACTGCCACTGGTGGAAGACAGCGAATAATGGTGCTCCTCTGGGCACCTCGATCAGCTCCTGGCCGCTCCACTCCACCTCTTTGAACCGCTGAGGCAGGTGATGTCTCACCCAGTCCCCAGCAGACCAAAGCTCATCTCTGACTATTTTCAGCATCTGGTTAATGATCAGCACGCTCCAGGTGAATGCTGTCACCAGAGCCATGGCCTGCAGGAGAGGGGAGAGAAGGTGAGGTGGCACAGGAGCAGGGGCAGGAGCCGCAGGGACACAGGCCCAGGCAGCAGAGGGGGTTGAGGGTGCTGGGAGGACCTGATGCCTGCTGGCAGCACCAGTGTTGGGCACATCATGCCCTGCCCACAGCCTTCCCCTGAGCGCTGGAGCCTTGCTGAAGGGTCAGACTCCCCTCTCTGGGGCCCGTGGTTCAGTCTCGGCCCTCCCCTAGGCTCCGATCCCCACTGCGTGTATATTCACCGCTAGGTTAGGCCATACTGACACAACCCACACAGTGCAGATCCTGATAAAGGCCACCAGTTGTGACACATCCTTTGTGATGTCACAGGCTTGAAAGCACATCATTGGCTTGCCCTTGCCTGTCAGGTCCTTTGTGATGTCACAGGCTTCAAAGCACGTCACTGGCGTGCCTTGGCCTGGCCTGGCCTGGCCTGGCCTGGCCATGCCGCTTGCCTTCCTTTCTTCTCCATTTACTTTTCTTCTCCCTTACCACCTTCTGTTTCCCCACCTCCTCTTTCTCCTGTTCCTCTCGCTTTTCCTTTGCTTTTCTTCCCTTTTCCTTCTGTAACTTGCCCCTGTCCCACCTTTAAACCTTGCAAGGGAGGTCAAGGGCAACAGAAAAGGCGGCTTCAAATACATTGCAGATGAAAGCTGCAACCAGAGTCAGGAGTTCCTCACCGGAGTGTCCCCATCGGTGCACAGCTGGAGGTGGAAGGAGTGCCCACAAGGTGGCTTCAGGGGCACAAGCAGATGATGGACAATTTCACCTCCACCACCAGGCCATCCTTCTAGGAAGCTGCCCACCCCAGCAGCTGGCTGCAGCCGTGGCTTGTAGTCACTGTGCGAGAGACTTTGGCAAACACAGAGTAGGTCATTCACCAGCTCTCCACAACTGTTGGGAGGTGGACACTATCTGTAGTTGTCCAGGACCCATAATGGGTCTTCTTTGTCGGGCTCAAGGCTTCTGGACCTGTTTTGCTTTCTGCTGCTTCCTGGCTTGTGGCTCCTCTTCCAGAGCCACCGGCACAGCAAAGAGAGGACAACCAGGCTTCCAGGAAAGGCCCAGAACTGCCACTGGTGGAAGACAGCGAATAATGGTGCTCCTCTGGGCACCTCGATCAGCTCCTGGCCGCTCCACTCCACCTCTTTGAACCGCTGAGGCAGGTGATGTCTCACCAAGTCCCCAGCAGACCAAAGCTCATCTCTGACTATTTTCAGCATCTGGTTAATGATCAGCACGCTCCAGGTGAATGCTGTCACCAGAGCCATGGCCTGCAGGAGAGGGGAGAGAAGGTGAGGTGGCACAGGAGCAGGGGCAGGAGCCGCAGGGACACAGGCCCAGGCAGCAGAGGGGGTGAGGGTGCTGGGAGGACCTGATGCCTGCTGGCAGCACCAGTGTTGGGCACATCATGCCCTGCCCACAGCCTTCCCCTGAGCGCTGGAGCCTTGCTGCAGGGTCAGACTCCCCTCTCTGGGGCCCGTGGTTCAGTCTCGGCCCTCCCCCAGGCCCCGTTCCCCACTGCGTGTATATTCACCGCTAGGTTAGGCCATACTGACACAACTCACACAGCACAGATCCTGATAAAGGCCACCAGTTGTGACACATCCTTTGTAATGTCACAGGCTTGAAAGCACATCATTGGCATGCCTTTGCCTGTCAGGTCCTTTGTGATGTCACAGGCTTCAAAGCACGTCACTGGCATGCCTTGGCCTGGCCTGGCCTGGCCTGGCCTGGCCATGCCGCTTGCCTTCCTTTCTTCTCCATTTACTTTTCTTCTCCCTTACCACCTTCTGTTTCCCCACCTCCTCTTTCTCCTGTTCCTCTCGCTTTTCCTTTGCTTTTCTTCCCTTTTCCCTCTGTAACTTGCCCCTGTCCCACCTTTAAACCTTGCAAGGGAGGTCAAGGGCAACAGAAAAGGCGGCTTCAAATACATTGCAGATGAAAGCTGCAACCAGAGTCAGGAGTTCCTCACCGGAGTGTCCCCATCGGTGCCCAGCTGGAGGTGGAAGGAGTGCCCACAAGGTGGCTTCAGGGGCACAAGCAGATGATGGACAATTTCACCTCCACCACCAGGCCATCTTTCTAGGAAGCTGCCCACCCCAGCAGCTGGCTGCAGCCGTGGCTTGTAGTCACTGTGCGAGAGACTTTGGCAAACACAGAGTAGGTCATTCACCAGCTCTCCACAACTGTTGGGAGGTGGACACTATCTGTAGTTGTCCAGGACCCATAATGGGTCTTCTTTGTCGGGCTCAAGGCTTCTGGACCTGTTTTGCTTTCTGCTGCTTCCTGGCTTGTGGCTCCTCTTCCAGAGCCACCGGCGCAGCAAAGAGAGGATAACCAGGCTTCCAGGAAAGGCCCAGAACTGCCACTGGTGGAAGACAGCGAATAATGGTGCTCCTCTGGGCACCTCGATCAGCTCCTGGCCGCTCCACTCCACCTCTTTGAACCGCTGAGGCAGGTGATGTCTCACCCAGTCCCCAGCAGACCAAAGCTCATCTCTGTCTGTTGTCAGCATCTGGTTAATGATCAGCACGCTCCAGGTGAATGCTGTCACCAGAGCCATGGCCTGCAGGAGAGGGGAGAGAAGGTGAGGTGGCACAGGAGCAGGGGCAGGAGCCGCAGGGACACAGGCCCAGGCAGCAGAGGGGGTGAGGGTGCTGGGAGGACCTGATGCCTGCTGGCAGCACCAGTGTTGGGCACATCATGCCCTGCCCACAGCCTTCCCCTGAGCGCTGGAGCCTTGCTGCAGGGTCAGACTCCCCTCTCTGGGGCCCGTGGTTCAGTCTCGGCCCTCCCCCAGGCCCCGTTCCCCACTGCGTGTATATTCACCGCTAGGTAAGGCCATACTGACACAACTCACACAGCACAGATCCTGATAAAGGCCACCAGTTGTGACACATCCTTTGTGATGTCACAGGCTTGAAAGCACATCATTGGCATGCCTTTGCCTGTCAGGTCCTTTGTGATGTCACAGGCTTCAAAGCACGTCACTGGCGTGCCTTGGCCTGGCCTGGCCTGGCCATGCCTCTCGCCTTCCTTTCTTCTCCATTTACTTTTTTTCTCCCTTACCACCTTTTGTTTGCCCACCTCCTCTTTCTCCTGTTCCTCTCGCTTTTCCTTTGCTTTTCTTCCCTTTTCCTTCTGTAACTTGCCCCTGTCCCACCTTTAAACCTTGCAAGGGAGGTCTCTCTGTTGTCCAGGACAAGGACAACAGAAAAGGCGGCTTCAAATACATTGCAGACGAAAGCTGCTGCCAGAGGCAGTGTAGGCCCTGTGCTGAATGAGGTGGGTGCCCTGGTGACAGAGGACACTCAGGCGGCAGAGTTACTGAAGGCCGCCTTTGTCTCTCTGCCTATACTGCTGGAGACTGTTCACAGGAACCCCAGACCCCTGAGGCCCCAGAGGAAGTCAGGATAAACGAGGAGTTTGCCTTGGTTGATGTGGATTGGGTTAGGGATCAGTTAAGCTATCTGGATGTCATAAAGCCATGGGTCCTGACGGGCTGCACTCAGAGGTGCTGAGGGAGATGGCAGAAGTCATTGCTAGGCCACTCTCCATCCTCTTTGGTAAGTCGTGGGCAACGGGAGAGGGGCCTGAGGATGGGAGGAAAGCAAATGTCACTCCTGTCTTCAGAAAGGGCAAGAGGGAGGACCTGGGTAACTACAGACTGGTCAGCCTCACCTCCATCCCTGGAAAGGTGATGGAACGACTTCTCCTCGGTGCTGTCTCTAGGGGTATCAAAGAGAAGGGGGTCATTAGGAGCAGTCATCATGCTTTTCCCAAGGGGAAGCCATGTTTGACCAATCTGTGAGGCTTTTTATGAGGACGGAACCAGGTGGGTAGGTGAGGGTAGGGCAGTGAATGAGGTTTATCTTGATTTCAGTAAAGCATTTGACACAGTCTCCCCCAGCATCCTCGTGACTAAATTGAGGAAGTGTGGTCTTGGGGATCGGGTAGTGAGATGGATTGTGACCTGGTTGAAGGAAGGAAAGAAGTATGTTGCTGTATGTTGTACCAATGGAGTTACAGCCGGAGTCATACAAGTCAATGAAGGAGGAGTGCCACGATGTTGGGACCAAGACCTGCCATCCCAAGAACTTTTTTTTCCCTTTTCCCTTTGAAAATGAACACCTTTGATTCACAAACTATGAGTATGGACCATGTCAGGTGTATCGGTCGAGAGCCCGAGATGCAGCATGCAGCGATCCAGTGTCACATACTCACACCATAAAAGACTGTTACGACAAATGGAGCCTGAAAATCATGGACTAAATATTAATTTACTAAACAAACTCAGAGGAATGGTCCGTAGACGAAGGGAATAATACCTGTATGCACGTGTGTGTGTGTATACATGCGTACATACATATATGTGTGTCTGAAACAAGAAACTGGCTGTACCCAAAAGAAATGGATGGAACTGGTCATGACGTAGATGGTATGGAATAAGGGGTGGATAATGTCCTGGTTTCGGTTAGGATGGAGTTAACTTCTTTTGTAGCAGTGGATGGAATGCTGTGTTTCAGTGTTAAAATGGGAGCAGTGCTGATAACACCCTGATGTTTTCAGTTGCTGTCAGACAGTCAAGGACTTTCTCAGTTCTTCCTATTTCTCTATTCATGAGAAAGGAGGGGCAAAGCCAGGACAGGTGACCCAGATGGGCCAGAGAGAGTATTCCATGCCAATTACGTTATGCTCAGTATAAAGGGGGGCTGATGGGAGGAGGAGCAGGGGCGGCCCCAGGACGTGTGGTTTTTGGGGGACGGTCGGGTTCCGGGACGGCTCTGGGTGGCATGGCCTGAGTTGTGGGTTTGGTGAGAAACTGCATTGCTTCATGTATTTCATGCACAGTTTCATGTATTTTTTCGTCCTAAAGTCCTGTTAGCATTGTTATATTTTATCTTTCTGCTATTTGAGTAAACTATCCTCATTCGACCCCATGGGCCTTTTGGTTTCTTGGTTTTGGGGTTGTTATTTGCCACTTGCTTTTCCCTTCCCTTGCCTCATCCCCCCCGCTCCCCTTCTCCCCCTGTTCTTTTCCTTTAAAGAGCAGGCAGCTGCGTGGATCTTGGCTCTCAGCTGGGGTAAAACCACGACACCGTGCGATACACCAAAGTTTTGGAGCTTATCCTTCCTTTCCTGGTAGTCACCACATCCTGACTGCAATTGTTTGCTGTAGCCTGCGTTAAGGAACTCACCCCATGTAGAATTAGAAGAGGTCGGGTAAGGGCCATAGTGTTTGGCGGTCACAGCCCGAAGGGGTTGCAGCCCTTGGCAGACCTTCCAAGCCACAACACTGGTTCCCTATCCAGTTTTGCCCTCCTCAGTGATCTTAAGGGTTGTCCCTTTTTCGAGTACCCAAATGAATTTGTAAGTTGCCCGTTTCAAATTTGTACGCTATGTCCCAAAAGTTCTGTGTATTTCCATTTGGTATCTTTTCGCATGTCCCTTTGCTTATTATTTTTACAGGAGTAACCACAATAAAATCCCCACAGCAACTGAGCTTATACTCATTTTTATTTTAAGTTTGTCTGATTGTCAGCTTAGTTTCTCTGGGTTCTGACATGACTTTCCACTCCTTTACTGGGCCTTTCACTCACGACACATGTGTCCATCCTTTTTCAGCAGTTCTCACAGCCATCTCTGTAGTTAATAAAACAAGAAAAGGTCCTTCCCAGAGAGGAGATAAGCTTTCTTCTTTCCATGTTTTTATTAGAACTCTATGTCCTGGTTCCAACGGATGGATTGCAAACCCCAAAGGTGGCGTTTGGGCCACCATCCCAATTTCTCTTACTTCTTCTAATCTTTTTTTCAATGGTAATTATATACTTTTGGATACCGTGATCCTCAATTACATTGTTCCCCAATGGCACTCCTTGAAAATAAGGCATACCATATAACATTTCATATGGCGATAAGCCAGTTTTGCTACGTGGTTTTGTTCTTATGTTTAAAAGTGCCAATGGTAAGCATTTCGTCCAGGGCATTTGTGTCTCAGTCATTACAATTTTATTGTGGCCATTCCTACAGCCCTTGGTCACCAGTAAGAGTGTCTTGCAGGGGTTTTAGGACCTATCACCCACTCACGAATCCTATAGGAATCACTTCGGTCCTTCACCAGCCAAGTCCCTCACAGGAGATTGGAACCGCAGTTAGAAGACCTCCGCACTCGCTTTGGAACTACATTCCGTCTCAGTCGTAAGATACCTACGACTCTGTCATCTTCACTTAGATCCAACCAAATGGTATATGCCTAGGCACACGACTCCTGTCATCTTCGTTCGGGCAACCAAATGGTATACGCCTTACGCTTTACAACTGTCATCTTCGTAAGGGTCTTTGCACACAGAATTACAGGCAAAATACACTTCCATTCGGGATCTAACCGAATGGTATACTGCAGCAGCCGGCAAGGGAGCTTAAAAAAATCAAATTCGTTGCTCGTCTCTATTCAGGTGCAGGATGGTGTTAGTCCCGATCCGACCTGAACAGGAGCCACCAAATGGTGGGGTGCCCCTCCTAGATCAAGTCAGAATTCAGGAACTATGGCCATCCCAACTGCCCCCAATTGTGAGAAACGACTCGGTCCCAAATAGGATTTTGACCAAAAGTAACTATTTCTTAAAGAAATAAAGGCAAGCAAACAGCACTGGGGTGCGCCAACCGCTCCAGAAATCTCCACTCCACCAGAACTCACACTGAGCAATTCGAGTCTCGTGCTTATATAACTTTTGGAAGAAGAAACTTCTCTCTGTGATGGGTCAGTGTTCTTTCGCCGTCTGAGCTCGGTAACAGCGACCGCGCATGCACCCCTCACCGGCGGCTCCCTGTAACGCTGTTCAGCTCGTAACACTGACTGCGCATGCGCCTCCCGCGTACCGTTCTATAGCCCTGCAACAGTGACTGCGCACGCGCCGGCTATGCCGGACCGGTCGCGCCGGCCCCCCCTCCCGCGCCCCTCCCGCCAGAACCTATGGCCCCGGCAATACGAGGCTGTAAGGGTGCCACGTTTCGTCATGCGGCCCCGAAATTATTTCGTATTAGCACGAATCAGATGGACATATATCACAGTCCAGGACCCAGTCTGTATGTGATGGGTCTTCCTCGTCGGGCTCAAGGCTTCTGGACCCGTTTTGCTTTCTGTTGCTTCCTGGCTTGTGGCTCCTCTTCCAGAGCCACCGGCACAGCAGAGTGAACCACCAGGCTTCCAGCAAAGGCGCAGAACTGCCGCTGGTGGATGACAGTGAATAATGGCGCTCCTCTGGGCACCTCGATCAGCCCCTGGCCGCTCTATTCTACCCCTTTGTGGGTAGAGGCAGGTGACGTTTCACTCAGTCCCCAGCAGACGGAAGCTTTTCTCTGTCTTGTCAGCATCTGGTTACTGATCAGCTCGCTCCAGGTGAACGCTGTCACCAGAGCCGTGACTTGCAGGAGAGGAGAGAGAAGGTGAAGTGGCTCAAGAGCAGGGGCAGGAGCCGTAGGGAGACGAGCCCAAGCAGCAGAGGGTGTGAGGGTGCTGGCAGCCGTGGCTTGTAGTCACTGTGCGAGAGACTTTGGCAAACACAGAGTAGGTCATTCACCAGCTTTTCCACAACTGTGCATGTTTGCCTGTTGGGCAGTGGCCACGATCTGTAGTCGTCCAGGACCCAGTCTGTATATAATGGGTCTTCTTTGTCAGGCTCAAGGCTTCTGGGCCTGTTTTGCTTTCTGCTGCTTCCTGGCTTGTGGCTCCTCTTCCAGAGCCACCGGCACAGCAAAGAGAGGACAACCAGGCTTCCAGGAAAGGCCCAGAACTGCCACTGGTGGAAGACAGCGAATAATGGTGCTCCTCTGGGCACCTCGATCAGCTCCTGGCCGCTCCACTCCACCTCTTTGAACCGCTGAGGCAGGTGATGTCTCACCAAGTCCCCAGCAGACCAAAGCTCATCTCTGACTATTTTCAGCATCTGGTTAATGATCAGCACGCTCCAGGTGAATGCTGTCACCAGAGCCATGGCCTGCAGGAGAGGGGAGAGAAGGTGAGGTGGCACAGGAGCAGGGGCAGGAGCCGCAGGGACACAGGCCCAGGCAGCAGAGGGGGTGAGGGTGCTGGGAGGACCTGATGCCTGCTGGCAGCACCAGTGTTGGGCACATCATGCCCTGCCCACAGCCTTCCCCTGAGCGCTGGAGCCTTGCTGCAGGGTCAGACTCCCCTCTCTGGGGCCCGTGGTTCAGTCTCGGCCCTCCCCCAGGCCCCGTTCCCCACTGCGTGTATATTCACCGCTAGGTTAGGCCATACTGACACAACTCACACAGCACAGATCCTGATAAAGGCCACCAGTTGTGACACATCCTTTGTAATGTCACAGGCTTGAAAGCACATCATTGGCATGCCTTTGCCTGTCAGGTCCTTTGTGATGTCACAGGCTTCAAAGCACGTCACTGGCATGCCTTGGCCTGGCCTGGCCTGGCCTGGCCTGGCCATGCCGCTTGCCTTCCTTTCTTCTCCATTTACTTTTCTTCTCCCTTACCACCTTCTGTTTCCCCACCTCCTCTTTCTCCTGTTCCTCTCGCTTTTCCTTTGCTTTTCTTCCCTTTTCCCTCTGTAACTTGCCCCTGTCCCACCTTTAAACCTTGCAAGGGAGGTCAAGGGCAACAGAAAAGGCGGCTTCAAATACATTGCAGATGAAAGCTGCAACCAGAGTCAGGAGTTCCTCACCGGAGTGTCCCCATCGGTGCCCAGCTGGAGGTGGAAGGAGTGCCCACAAGGTGGCTTCAGGGGCACAAGCAGATGATGGACAATTTCACCTCCACCACCAGGCCATCTTTCTAGGAAGCTGCCCACCCCAGCAGCTGGCTGCAGCCGTGGCTTGTAGTCACTGTGCGAGAGACTTTGGCAAACACAGAGTAGGTCATTCACCAGCTCTCCACAACTGTTGGGAGGTGGACACTATCTGTAGTTGTCCAGGACCCATAATGGGTCTTCTTTGTCGGGCTCAAGGCTTCTGGACCTGTTTTGCTTTCTGCTGCTTCCTGGCTTGTGGCTCCTCTTCCAGAGCCACCGGCGCAGCAAAGAGAGGATAACCAGGCTTCCAGGAAAGGCCCAGAACTGCCACTGGTGGAAGACAGCGAATAATGGTGCTCCTCTGGGCACCTCGATCAGCTCCTGGCCGCTCCACTCCACCTCTTTGAACCGCTGAGGCAGGTGATGTCTCACCCAGTCCCCAGCAGACCAAAGCTCATCTCTGTCTGTTGTCAGCATCTGGTTAATGATCAGCACGCTCCAGGTGAATGCTGTCACCAGAGCCATGGCCTGCAGGAGAGGGGAGAGAAGGTGAGGTGGCACAGGAGCAGGGGCAGGAGCCGCAGGGACACAGGCCCAGGCAGCAGAGGGGGTGAGGGTGCTGGGAGGACCTGATGCCTGCTGGCAGCACCAGTGTTGGGCACATCATGCCCTGCCCACAGCCTTCCCCTGAGCGCTGGAGCCTTGCTGCAGGGTCAGACTCCCCTCTCTGGGGCCCGTGGTTCAGTCTCGGCCCTCCCCCAGGCCCCGTTCCCCACTGCGTGTATATTCACCGCTAGGTAAGGCCATACTGACACAACTCACACAGCACAGATCCTGATAAAGGCCACCAGTTGTGACACATCCTTTGTGATGTCACAGGCTTGAAAGCACATCATTGGCATGCCTTTGCCTGTCAGGTCCTTTGTGATGTCACAGGCTTCAAAGCACGTCACTGGCGTGCCTTGGCCTGGCCTGGCCTGGCCATGCCTCTCGCCTTCCTTTCTTCTCCATTTACTTTTTTTCTCCCTTACCACCTTTTGTTTGCCCACCTCCTCTTTCTCCTGTTCCTCTCGCTTTTCCTTTGCTTTTCTTCCCTTTTCCTTCTGTAACTTGCCCCTGTCCCACCTTTAAACCTTGCAAGGGAGGTCTCTCTGTTGTCCAGGACAAGGACAACAGAAAAGGCGGCTTCAAATACATTGCAGACGAAAGCTGCTGCCAGAGGCAGTGTAGGCCCTGTGCTGAATGAGGTGGGTGCCCTGGTGACAGAGGACACTCAGGCGGCAGAGTTACTGAAGGCCGCCTTTGTCTCTCTGCCTATACTGCTGGAGACTGTTCACAGGAACCCCAGACCCCTGAGGCCCCAGAGGAAGTCAGGATAAACGAGGAGTTTGCCTTGGTTGATGTGGATTGGGTTAGGGATCAGTTAAGCTATCTGGATGTCATAAAGCCATGGGTCCTGACGGGCTGCACTCAGAGGTGCTGAGGGAGATGGCAGAAGTCATTGCTAGGCCACTCTCCATCCTCTTTGGTAAGTCGTGGGCAACGGGAGAGGGGCCTGAGGATGGGAGGAAAGCAAATGTCACTCCTGTCTTCAGAAAGGGCAAGAGGGAGGACCTGGGTAACTACAGACTGGTCAGCCTCACCTCCATCCCTGGAAAGGTGATGGAACGACTTCTCCTCGGTGCTGTCTCTAGGGGTATCAAAGAGAAGGGGGTCATTAGGAGCAGTCATCATGCTTTTCCCAAGGGGAAGCCATGTTTGACCAATCTGTGAGGCTTTTTATGAGGACGGAACCAGGTGGGTAGGTGAGGGTAGGGCAGTGAATGAGGTTTATCTTGATTTCAGTAAAGCATTTGACACAGTCTCCCCCAGCATCCTCGTGACTAAATTGAGGAAGTGTGGTCTTGGGGATCGGGTAGTGAGATGGATTGTGACCTGGTTGAAGGAAGGAAAGAAGTATGTTGCTGTATGTTGTACCAATGGAGTTACAGCCGGAGTCATACAAGTCAATGAAGGAGGAGTGCCACGATGTTGGGACCAAGACCTGCCATCCCAAGAACTTTTTTTTCCCTTTTCCCTTTGAAAATGAACACCTTTGATTCACAAACTATGAGTATGGACCATGTCAGGTGTATCGGTCGAGAGCCCGAGATGCAGCATGCAGCGATCCAGTGTCACATACTCACACCATAAAAGACTGTTACGACAAATGGAGCCTGAAAATCATGGACTAAATATTAATTTACTAAACAAACTCAGAGGAATGGTCCGTAGACGAAGGGAATAATACCTGTATGCACGTGTGTGTGTGTATACATGCGTACATACATATATGTGTGTCTGAAACAAGAAACTGGCTGTACCCAAAAGAAATGGATGGAACTGGTCATGACGTAGATGGTATGGAATAAGGGGTGGATAATGTCCTGGTTTCGGTTAGGATGGAGTTAACTTCTTTTGTAGCAGTGGATGGAATGCTGTGTTTCAGTGTTAAAATGGGAGCAGTGCTGATAACACCCTGATGTTTTCAGTTGCTGTCAGACAGTCAAGGACTTTCTCAGTTCTTCCTATTTCTCTATTCATGAGAAAGGAGGGGCAAAGCCAGGACAGGTGACCCAGATGGGCCAGAGAGAGTATTCCATGCCAATTACGTTATGCTCAGTATAAAGGGGGGCTGATGGGAGGAGGAGCAGGGGCGGCCCCAGGACGTGTGGTTTTTGGGGGACGGTCGGGTTCCGGGACGGCTCTGGGTGGCATGGCCTGAGTTGTGGGTTTGGTGAGAAACTGCATTGCTTCATGTATTTCATGCACAGTTTCATGTATTTTTTCGTCCTAAAGTCCTGTTAGCATTGTTATATTTTATCTTTCTGCTATTTGAGTAAACTATCCTCATTCGACCCCATGGGCCTTTTGGTTTCTTGGTTTTGGGGTTGTTATTTGCCACTTGCTTTTCCCTTCCCTTGCCTCATCCCCCCCGCTCCCCTTCTCCCCCTGTTCTTTTCCTTTAAAGAGCAGGCAGCTGCGTGGATCTTGGCTCTCAGCTGGGGTAAAACCACGACACCGTGCGATACACCAAAGTTTTGGAGCTTATCCTTCCTTTCCTGGTAGTCACCACATCCTGACTGCAATTGTTTGCTGTAGCCTGCGTTAAGGAACTCACCCCATGTAGAATTAGAAGAGGTCGGGTAAGGGCCATAGTGTTTGGCGGTCACAGCCCGAAGGGGTTGCAGCCCTTGGCAGACCTTCCAAGCCACAACACTGGTTCCCTATCCAGTTTTGCCCTCCTCAGTGATCTTAAGGGTTGTCCCTTTTTCGAGTACCCAAATGAATTTGTAAGTTGCCCGTTTCAAATTTGTACGCTATGTCCCAAAAGTTCTGTGTATTTCCATTTGGTATCTTTTCGCATGTCCCTTTGCTTATTATTTTTACAGGAGTAACCACAATAAAATCCCCACAGCAACTGAGCTTATACTCATTTTTATTTTAAGTTTGTCTGATTGTCAGCTTAGTTTCTCTGGGTTCTGACATGACTTTCCACTCCTTTACTGGGCCTTTCACTCACGACACATGTGTCCATCCTTTTTCAGCAGTTCTCACAGCCATCTCTGTAGTTAATAAAACAAGAAAAGGTCCTTCCCAGAGAGGAGATAAGCTTTCTTCTTTCCATGTTTTTATTAGAACTCTATGTCCTGGTTCCAACGGATGGATTGCAAACCCCAAAGGTGGCGTTTGGGCCACCATCCCAATTTCTCTTACTTCTTCTAATCTTTTTTTCAATGGTAATTATATACTTTTGGATACCGTGATCCTCAATTACATTGTTCCCCAATGGCACTCCTTGAAAATAAGGCATACCATATAACATTTCATATGGCGATAAGCCAGTTTTGCTACGTGGTTTTGTTCTTATGTTTAAAAGTGCCAATGGTAAGCATTTCGTCCAGGGCATTTGTGTCTCAGTCATTACAATTTTATTGTGGCCATTCCTACAGCCCTTGGTCACCAGTAAGAGTGTCTTGCAGGGGTTTTAGGACCTATCACCCACTCACGAATCCTATAGGAATCACTTCGGTCCTTCACCAGCCAAGTCCCTCACAGGAGATTGGAACCGCAGTTAGAAGACCTCCGCACTCGCTTTGGAACTACATTCCGTCTCAGTCGTAAGATACCTACGACTCTGTCATCTTCACTTAGATCCAACCAAATGGTATATGCCTAGGCACACGACTCCTGTCATCTTCGTTCGGGCAACCAAATGGTATACGCCTTACGCTTTACAACTGTCATCTTCGTAAGGGTCTTTGCACACAGAATTACAGGCAAAATACACTTCCATTCGGGATCTAACCGAATGGTATACTGCAGCAGCCGGCAAGGGAGCTTAAAAAAATCAAATTCGTTGCTCGTCTCTATTCAGGTGCAGGATGGTGTTAGTCCCGATCCGACCTGAACAGGAGCCACCAAATGGTGGGGTGCCCCTCCTAGATCAAGTCAGAATTCAGGAACTATGGCCATCCCAACTGCCCCCAATTGTGAGAAACGACTCGGTCCCAAATAGGATTTTGACCAAAAGTAACTATTTCTTAAAGAAATAAAGGCAAGCAAACAGCACTGGGGTGCGCCAACCGCTCCAGAAATCTCCACTCCACCAGAACTCACACTGAGCAATTCGAGTCTCGTGCTTATATAACTTTTGGAAGAAGAAACTTCTCTCTGTGATGGGTCAGTGTTCTTTCGCCGTCTGAGCTCGGTAACAGCGACCGCGCATGCACCCCTCACCGGCGGCTCCCTGTAACGCTGTTCAGCTCGTAACACTGACTGCGCATGCGCCTCCCGCGTACCGTTCTATAGCCCTGCAACAGTGACTGCGCACGCGCCGGCTATGCCGGACCGGTCGCGCCGGCCCCCCCTCCCGCGCCCCTCCCGCCAGAACCTATGGCCCCGGCAATACGAGGCTGTAAGGGTGCCACGTTTCGTCATGCGGCCCCGAAATTATTTCGTATTAGCACGAATCAGATGGACATATATCACAGTCCAGGACCCAGTCTGTATGTGATGGGTCTTCCTCGTCGGGCTCAAGGCTTCTGGACCCGTTTTGCTTTCTGTTGCTTCCTGGCTTGTGGCTCCTCTTCCAGAGCCACCGGCACAGCAGAGTGAACCACCAGGCTTCCAGCAAAGGCGCAGAACTGCCGCTGGTGGATGACAGTGAATAATGGCGCTCCTCTGGGCACCTCGATCAGCCCCTGGCCGCTCTATTCTACCCCTTTGTGGGTAGAGGCAGGTGACGTTTCACTCAGTCCCCAGCAGACGGAAGCTTTTCTCTGTCTTGTCAGCATCTGGTTACTGATCAGCTCGCTCCAGGTGAACGCTGTCACCAGAGCCGTGACTTGCAGGAGAGGAGAGAGAAGGTGAAGTGGCTCAAGAGCAGGGGCAGGAGCCGTAGGGAGACGAGCCCAAGCAGCAGAGGGTGTGAGGGTTAACGTTACGTGCTTACAATGGTGGAGGCAACCACCGGCTGGCTAGAAACATGTCCCGTACCCCATGCCACTGCCCAGAATACAATCCTGGGCCTTGAAAGGCAAGTCCTGTGACGACACAGCACCCCAGAAAGAAGCCAGTCAGACAATGGGACTCATTTCCGAAACGCTCTCATAGACACCTGGGCCAAAGAGCATGGCATTGAGTGGGTGTACCACATTCCTTATCATGCACCAGCCTCTGGGAAAATTGAACGATATAATGGGCTCTTAAAGACCACCCTGAAAGCAATGGGTGGTGGAACATTCTAACATTGGGATACACATTTAGCCAAAGCCACGTGGTTAGTTAACTCTAGGGGATCTTCCAATCGGGCTGGCCCTGCCCAGTCAAAATTTCCACGTCCTGTAGAAGGAGACTGAGTCCCAGTAGTGCATATGAAGAGTATATTAGGAAAGAAAGTTTGGGTCATCCCTGCTTCGGCCAAAGGTAAACCCATGTCTGGGATTGTTTTTGCACAAGGACCTGGCTGTACTTGGTGGGTAATGCAGAAGGATGGAGAAGTTCGATGTGTACCTCAGAGGGATTTGATTTTAGGTGAGAATAGCCAATATAATTAATAAGGTAGAAATTGTATTATAATAATTGCTAAATAACCCATTCTTGTATATTCATTATTGCTTTAATTGCTGTATTGCTGTCCATTCCAACCTCTGTTATTCTGGGAGTCTGTGAGAGCCCAGCCTTCTAGGAAGCTGCCCACCCCAACAGCAGCTACCGTCACATCCCAAGGCAGTCAATGTTTGTTCTTCTCTCAGCATATTTGCAGGCAGCTTTTGGAAGAAGAAAGATTAATTGACGTCTTTGCCCAGTGAAAGGTTCCCGGCGGGAACAGAGTCTCCTGAAGAGGGTGGGTGGTCGCTGTCCATGTGGTAAGGCAGTGTTTGTCACCAGCCTCCTGGCAGCAAGCGGCCTCTTTGGTCGCCATGTTCTCTCTTTAGCTGGCGCTTTGGCCTCCGCCCGCTGCTGGCAAAGCTGACCTCTGCCTACTCCAGGCTAATGAATGTGCCCGGGTCCTGCTGCACCGCCAGGGTCAGCTCAATGTAGAGCGGTATCTCGAGACCGTTGTCCATCTTGAGCCTGCAGGAGCGTGTGGAGGGCAGCACCGTTATCTTGCATGAGGATGACCGAGGCACAACAGTGCAGGCTATTTTCATCAGCTCCTGGAGCCAGAGGGAAGTTTTCTGCATGTCGAGGTACGAGCCATTGCAGAGGGTTTGTAGGAGGCTGGCTGGCTGTCCGATCATGAGCTTGTCGTTTGGGGTGTGGAGGAAGCAGAGCACGTCACCCAGGAACCGCTGCCTTCTGCACATGCACGTCGGTTCCACTTGCAGGCAGGAATTTCTCACCGGAGTGTCCCCTTCGGTGCCCAGCTGGAGGTGGAAGGAGTGCCCACAAGGTGGCTTCAGGGGCACAAGCAGATGATGGACAATTTCACCTCCACCGACAGGCCATCTTTGTAGGAAGCTGCCCACCCCAACAGCTGGCTGCAGCCGTGGCTTGTAGTCACTGTCAGAGAGACTTTGGCAAACACAGAGCAGGTCATTCACCAGCTCTTCCACAAGTGTGCATGTTTGCCTGTTGGGCAGTGGCCACGATCTGTAGTCGTCCAGGACCCAGTCTGTATGTAATGGGTCCTCCTTGTCGGGCTCAAGGCTTCTGGACCTGTTTTGATTTCTGCTGCTTCCTGGCTTGTGGCTCCTCTTCCAGAGCCACCGGCACAGCAAAGAGGGGACAACCAGGCTTCCAGCAAAGGCCCAGGACTGCCACTGGTAGAAGACAGCAAATAATGGTGCTCCTCTGGGCACCTCGATCAGCTCCTGGCCGCTCCGCTCCACCTCTTCCAGCCGCTGAGGCAGGTGATGTCTCAGCCAGTCCCCAGCAGACCGAAGCTCATCTCTGACTATTGTCAGCATCTGGTTAATGATCAGCTCGCTCCATGTGAACGCTGTCACCAGAGCCATGGCCTGCAGGAGAGGGGAGAGAAGGTGAGGTGGCACAGGAGCAGGGGCAGGAGCCGCAGGGACACAGGCCCAGGCAGCAAAGGGGGTGAGAGTGCTGGGAGGACCTGATGCCTGCTGGCAGCACCAGTGCTGGGCGCATTGTGCCCTGCCCACGGCCTTCCCCTGAGCGCTGGAGCCTTGCTGCAGGGTCAGACTCCCCTCTCTGGGGCCCGTGGTTCAGTCTCGGCCCTCCCCCAGGCCCCGTTCTCCACTGCGTGCGTACTCACCGCAAGCTAAGGCCGTACTGGCACAACCCACACAGCACAGATCCTGATAAAGGCCACCAGTTGTGACACATCCTTTGTGATGTCACAGGCTTGAAAGCACATCATTGGCTTGCCCTTGCCTGTCAGGTCCTTTGTGATGTCACAGGCTTCAAAGCACGTCACTGGCGTGCCTTGGCCTGGCCTGGCCTGGCCCTGCCTCTCGCCTTCCTTTCTTCTCCATTTACTTTTTTTCTCCCTTACCACCTTTTGTTTGCCCACCTCCTCTTTCTCCTGTTCCTCTCGCTTTTCCTTTGCTTTTCTTCCCTTTTCCTTCTGTAACTTGCCCCTGTCCCACCTTTAAACCTTGCAAGGGAGGTCTCTCTGTTGTCCAGGACAAGGACAACAGAAAAGGCGGCTTCAAATACATTGCAGACGAAAGCTGCTGCCAGAGGCAGTGTAGGCCCTGTGCTGAATGAGGTGGCTGCCCTGGTGACAGAGGACACTCAGGCGGCGGAGTTACTGAAGGCCGCCTTTGTCTCTCTGCCTATACTGCTGGAGACTGTTCACAGGAACCCCAGACCCCTGAGGCCCCAGAGGAAGTCAGGATAAACGAGGAGTTTGCCTTGGTTGATGTGGATTGGGTTAGGGATCAGTTAAGCTATCTGGATGTCATAAAGCCATGGGTCCTGACGGGCTGCACTCAGAGGTGCTGAGGGAGATGGCAGAAGTCATTGCTAGGCCACTCTCCATCCTCTTTGGTAAGTCGTGGGCAACGGGAGAGGGGCCTGAGGATGGGAGGAAAGCAAATGTCACTCCTGTCTTCAGAAAGGGCAAGAGGGAGGACCTGGGTAACCACAGACTGGTCAGCCTCACCTCCATCCCTGGAAAGGTGATGGAACGACTTCTCCTCGGTGCTGTCTCTAGGGGTATCAAAGAGAAGGGGGTCATTAGGAGCAGTCAGCATGCTTTTCCCAAGGGGAAGCCATGTTTGACCAATCTGTGAGGCTTTTTATGAGGACGGAACCAGGTGGGTAGGTGAGGGTAGGGCAGTGAATGAGGTTTATCTTGATTTCAGTAAAGCATTTGACACAGTCTCCCCCAGCATCCTCGTGACTAAATTGAGGAAGTGTGGTCTTGGGGATCGGGTAGTGAGATGGATTGTGACCTGGTTGAAGGAAGGAAAGAAGTATGTTGCTGTATGTTGTACCAATGGAGTTACAGCCGGAGTCATACAAGTCAATGAAGGAGGAGTGCCACGATGGTGGGACCAAGACCTGCCATCCCAAGAACTCTTTTTTCCCTTTTCCCTTTGAAAATGAACACCTTTGATTCACAAACTATGAGTATGGACCATGTCAGGTGTATCGGTCGAGAGCCCGAGATGCAGCATGCAGCGATCCAATGTCACATACTCACACCATAAAAGACTGTTACGACAAATGGAGCCTGAAAATCATGGACTAAATATTAATTTACTAAACAAACTCAGAGGAATGGTCCGTAGACGAAGGGAATAATACCTGTATGCACGTGTGTGTGTGTATACATGCGTACATACATATATGTGTGTCTGAAACAAGAAACTGGCTGTACCCAAAAGAAATGGATGGAACTGGTCATGACGTAAATGGTATGGAATAAGGGGTGGATAATGTCCTGGTTTCGGTTAGGATGGAGTTAACTTCTTTTGTAGCAGTGGATGGAATGCTGTGTTTCAGTGTTAAAGTGGGAGCAGTGCTGATAACACCCTGATGTTTTCAGTTGCTGTCAGACAGTCAAGGACTTTCTCAGTTCTTCCTATTTCTCTATTCATGAGAAAGGAGGGGCAAAGCCAGGACAGGTGACCCAGATGGGCCAGAGAGAGTATTCCATGCCAATTACGTTATGCTCAGTATAAAGGGGGGCTGATGGGAGGAGGAGCAGGGGCGGCCCCAGGACGTGTGGTTTTTGGGGGACGGTCGGGTTCCGGGACGGCTCTGGGTGGCATGGCCTGAGTTGTGGGTTTGGTGAGAAACTGCATTGCTTCATGTATTTCATGCACAGTTTCATGTATTGTTTCGTCCTAAAGTCCTGTTAGCATTGTTATATTTTATCTTTCTGCTATTTGAGTAAACTATCCTCATTCGACCCCATGGGCCTTTTGGTTTCTTGGTTTTGGGGTTGTTATTTGCCACTTGCTTTTCCCTTCCCTTGCCTCATCCCCCCCGCTCCCCTTCTCCCCCTGTTCTTTTCCTTTAAAGAGCAGGCAGCTGCGTGGATCTTGGCTCTCAGCTGGGGTAAAACCACGACACCGTGCGATACACCAAAGTTTTGGAGCTTATCCTTCCTTTCCTGGTAGTCACCACATCCTGACTGCAATTGTTTGCTGTAGCCTGCGTTAAGGAACTCACCCCATGTAGAATTAGAAGAGGTCAGGTAAGGGCCATAGTGTTTGGCGGTCACAGCCCGAAGGGGTTGCAGCCCTTGGCAGACCTTCCAAGCCACAACACTGGTTCCCTATCCAGTTTTGCCCTCCTCGGTGATCTTAAGGGTTGTCCCTTTTTCGAGTACCCAAATGAATTTGTAAGTTGCCCGTTTCAAATTTGTACGCTATGTCCCAAAAGTTCTGTGTATTTCCATTTGGTATCTTTTCGCATGTCCCTTTGCTTATTATTTTTACAGGAGTAACCACAATAAAATCCCCACAGCAACTGAGCTTATACTCATTTTTATTTTAAGTTTGTCTGATTGTCAGCTTAGTTTCTCTGGGTTCTGACATGACTTTCCACTCCTTTACTGGGCCTTTCACTCACGACACATGTGTCCATCCTTTTTCAGCAGTTCTCACAGCCATCTCTGTAGTTAATAAAACAAGAAAAGGTCCTTCCCAGAGAGGAGATAAGCTTTCTTCTTTCCATGTTTTTATTAGAACTCTATGTCCTGGTTCCAACGGATGGATTGCAAACCCCAAAGGTGGCGTTTGGGCCACCATCCCAATTTCTCTTACTTCTTCTAATCTTTTTTTCAATGGTAATTATATACTTTTGGATACCGTGATCCTCAATTACATTGTTCCCCAATGGCACTCCTTGAAAATAAGGCATACCATATAACATTTCATATGGCGATAAGCCAGTTTTGCTACGTGGTTTTGTTCTTATGTTTAAAAGTGCCAATGGTAAGCATTTCGTCCAGGGCATTTGTGTCTCAGTCATTACAATTTTATTGTGGCCATTCCTACAGCCCTTGGTCACCAGTAAGAGTGTCTTGCAGGGGTTTTAGGACCTATCACCCACTCACGAATCCTATAGGAATCACTTCGGTCCTTCACCAGCCAAGTCCCTCACAGGAGATTGGAACCGCAGTTAGAAGACCTCCGCACTCGCTTTGGAACTACATTCCGTCTCAGTCGTAAGATACCTACGACTCTGTCATCTTCACTTAGATCCAACCAAATGGTATATGCCTAGGCACACGACTCCTGTCATCTTCGTTCGGGCAACCAAATGGTATACGCCTTACGCTTTACAACTGTCATCTTCGTAAGGGTCTTTGCACACAGAATTACAGGCAAAATACACTTCCATTCGGGATCTAACCGAATGGTATACTGCAGCAGCCGGCAAGGGAGCTTAAAAAAATCAAATTCTTTGCTCGTCTCTATTCAGGTGCAGGATGGTGTTAGTCCCGATCCGACCTGAACAGGAGCCACCAAATGGTGGGGTGCCCCTCCTAGATCAAGTCAGAATTCAGGAACTATGGCCATCCCAACTGCCCCCAATTGTGAGAAACGACTCGGTCCCAAATAGGATTTTGACCAAAAGTAACTATTTCTTAAAGAAATAAAGGCAAGCAAACAGCACTGGGGTGCGCCAACCGCTCCAGAAATCTCCACTCCACCAGAACTCACACTGAGCAATTCGAGTCTCGTGCTTATATAACTTTTGGAAGAAGAAACTTCTCTCTGTGATGGGTCAGTGTTCTTTCGCCGTCTGAGCTCGGTAACAGCGACCGCGCATGCACCCCTCACCGGCGGCTCCCTGTAACGCTGTTCAGCTCGTAACACTGACTGCGCATGCGCCTCCCGCGTACCGTTCTATAGCCCTGCAACAGTGACTGCGCACGCGCCGGCTATGCCGGACCGGTCGCGCCGGCTCCCCCTCCCGCGCCCCTCCCGCCAGAACCTATGGCCCCGGCAATACGAGGCTGTAAGGGTGCCACGTTTCGTTATGCGGCCCCGAAATTATTTCGTATTAGCACGAATCAGATGGACATATATCACAGTCCAGGACCCAGTCTGTATGTGATGGGTCTTCCTCGTCGGGCTCAAGGCTTCTGGACCCGTTTTGCTTTCTGTTGCTTCCTGGCTTGTGGCTCCTCTTCCAGAGCCACCGGCACAGCAGAGTGAACCACCAGGCTTCCAGCAAAGGCGCAGAACTGCCGCTGGTGGATGACAGTGAATAATGGCGCTCCTCTGGGCACCTCGATCAGCCCCTGGCCGCTCTATTCTACCCCTTTGTGGGTAGAGGCAGGTGACGTTTCACTCAGTCCCCAGCAGACGGAAGCTTTTCTCTGTCTTGTCAGCATCTGGTTACTGATCAGCTCGCTCCAGGTGAACGCTGTCACCAGAGCCGTGACTTGCAGGAGAGGAGAGAGAAGGTGAAGTGGCTCAAGAGCAGGGGCAGGAGCCGTAGGGAGACGAGCCCAAGCAGCAGAGGGTGTGAGGGTGCTGGCAGCCGTGGCTTGTAGTCACTGTGCGAGAGACTTTGGCAAACACAGAGTAGGTCATTCACCAGCTTTTCCACAACTGTGCATGTTTGCCTGTTGGGCAGTGGCCACGATCTGTAGTCGTCCAGGACCCAGTCTGTATATAATGGGTCTTCTTTGTCAGGCTCAAGGCTTCTGGACCTGTTTTGCTTTCTGCTGCTTCCTGGCTTGTGGCTCCTCTTCCAGAGCCACCGGCACAGCAAAGAGAGGACAACCAGGCTTCCAGGAAAGGCCCAGAACTGCCACTGGTGGAAGACAGCGAATAATGGTGCTCCTCTGGGCACCTCGATCAGCTCCTGGCCGCTCCACTCCACCTCTTTGAACCGCTGAGGCAGGTGATGTCTCACCAAGTCCCCAGCAGACCAAAGCTCATCTCTGACTATTTTCAGCATCTGGTTAATGATCAGCACGCTCCAGGTGAATGCTGTCACCAGAGCCATGGCCTGCAGGAGAGGGGAGAGAAGGTGAGGTGGCACAGGAGCAGGGGCAGGAGCCGCAGGGACACAGGCCCAGGCAGCAGAGGGGGTGAGGGTGCTGGGAGGACCTGATGCCTGCTGGCAGCACCAGTGTTGGGCACATCATGCCCTGCCCACAGCCTTCCCCTGAGCGCTGGAGCCTTGCTGCAGGGTCAGACTCCCCTCTCTGGGGCCTGTGGTTCAGTCTCAGCCCTCCCCCAGGCCCCGTTCCCCACTGCGTGTATATTCACCGCTAGGTTAGGCCATACTGACACAACTCACACAGCACAGATCCTGATAAAGGCCACCAGTTGTGACACATCCTTTGTGATGTCACAGGCTTGAAAGCACATCATTGGCATGCCTTTGCCTGTCAGGTCCTTTGTTATGTCACAGGCTTCAAAGCACGTCACTGGCATGCCTTTGCCTGGCCTGGCCTGGCCTGGCCTGGCCATGCCGCTTGCCTTCCTTTCTTCTCCATTTACTTTTCTTCTCCCTTACCACCTTCTGTTTCCCCACCTCCTCTTTCTCCTGTTCCTCTCGCTTTTCCTTTGCTTTTCTTCCCTTTTCCCTCTGTAACTTGCCCCTGTCCCACCTTTAAACCTTGCAAGGGAGGTCAAGGGCAACAGAAAAGGCGGCTTCAAATACATTGCAGATGAAAGCTGCAACCAGAGTCAGGAGTTCCTCACCGGAGTGTCCCCATCGGTGCCCAGCTGGAGGTGGAAGGAGTGCCCACAAGGTGGCTTCAGGGGCACAAGCAGATGATGGACAATTTCACCTCCACCACCAGGCCATCTTTCTAGGAAGCTGCCCACCCCAGCAGCTGGCTGCAGCCGTGACTTGTAGTCACTGTGCGAGAGACTTTGGCAAACACGGAGTAGGTCATTCACCAGCTCTCCACAACTGTTGGGAGGTGGACACTATCTGTAGTTGTCCAGGACCCATAATGGGTCTTCTTTGTCGGGCTCAAGGCTTCTGGACCTGTTTTGCTTTCTGCTGCTTCCTGGCTTGTGGCTCCTCTTCCAGAGCCACCGGCACAGCAAAGAGAGGATAACCAGGCTTCCAGGAAAGGCCCAGAACTGCCACTGGTGGAAGACAGCGAATAATGGTGCTCCTCTGGGCACCTCGATCAGCTCCTGGCCGCTCCACTCCACCTCTTTGAACCGCTGAGGCAGGTGATGTCTCACCCAGTCCCCAGCAGACCAAAGCTCATCTCTGTCTGTTGTCAGCATCTGGTTAATGATCAGCACGCTCCAGGTGAATGCTGTCACCAGAGCCATGGCCTGCAGGAGAGGGGAGAGAAGGTGAGGTGGCACAGGAGCAGGGGCAGGAGCCGCAGGGACACAGGCCCAGGCAGCAGAGGGGGTGAGGGTGCTGGGAGGACCTGATGGCTGCTGGCAGCACCAGTGTTGGGCACATCATGCCCTGCCCACAGCCTTCCCCTGAGTGCTGGAGCCTTGCTGCAGGGTCAGACTCCCCTCTCTGGGGCCCGTGGTTCAGTCTCGGCCCTCCCCCAGGCCCCGTTCCCCACTGCGTGTATATTCACCGCTAGGTAAGGCCATACTGACACAACTCACACAGCACAGATCCTGATAAAGGCCACCAGTTGTGACACATCCTTTGTGATGTCACAGGCTTGAAAGCACATCATTGGCATGCCTTTGCCTGTCAGGTCCTTTGTGATGTCACAGGCTTCAAAGCACGTCACTGGCATGCCTTGGCCTGGCCTGGCCTGGCCTGGCCTGGCCTGGCCATGCCGCTTGCCTTCCTTTCTTCTCCATTTACTTTTCTTCTCCCTTACCACCTTCTGTTTCCCCACCTCCTCTTTCTCCTGTTCCTCTCGCTTTTCCTTTGCTTTTCTTCCCTTTTCCCTCTGTAACTTGCCCCTATCCCACCTTTAAACCTTGCAAGGGAGGTCAAGGGCAACAGAAAAGGCGGCTTCAAATACATTGCAGATGAAAGCTGCAACCAGAGTCAGGAGTTCCTCACCGGAGTGTCCCCATCGGTGCCCAGCTGGAGGTGGAAGGAGTGCCCACAAGGTGGCTTCAGGGGCACAAGCAGATGATGGACAATTTCACCTCCACCACCAGGCCATCTTTCTAGGAAGCTGCCCACCCCAGCAGCTGGCTGCAGCCGTGGCTTGTAGTCACTGTGCGAGAGACTTTGGCAAACACAGAGTAGGTCATTCACCAGCTCTCCACAACTGTTGGGAGGTGGACACTATCTGTAGTTGTCCAGGACCCATAATGGGTCTTCTTTGTCGGGCTGAAGGCTTCTGGACCTGTTTTGCTTTCTGCTGCTTCCTGGCTTGTGGCTCCTCTTCCAGAGCCACCGGCGCAGCAAAGAGAGGATAACCAGGCTTCCAGGAAAGGCCCAGAACTGCCACTGGTGGAAGACAGCGAATAATGGTGCTCCTCTGGGCACCTCGATCAGCTCCTGGCCGCTCCACTCCACCTCTTTGAACCGCTGAGGCAGGTGATGTCTCACCCAGTCCCCAGCAGACCAAAGCTCATCTCTGTCTGTTGTCAGCATCTGGTTAATGATCAGCACGCTCCAGGTGAATGCTGTCACCAGAGCCATGGCCTGCAGGAGAGGGGAGAGAAGGTGAGGTGGCACAGGAGCAGGGGCAGGAGCCGCAGGGACACAGGCCCAGGCAGCAGAGGGGGTGAGGGTGCTGGGAGGACCTGATGGCTGCTGGCAGCACCAGTGTTGGGCACATCATGCCCTGCCCACAGCCTTCCCCTGAGCGCTGGAGCCTTGCTGCAGGGTCAGACTCCCCTCTCTGGGGCCCGTGGTTCAGTCTCGGCCCTCCCCCAGGCCCCGTTCCCCACTGCGTGTATATTCACCGCTAGGTAAGGCCATACTGACACAACTCACACAGCACAGATCCTGATAAAGGCCACCAGTTGTGACACATCCTTTGTGATGTCACAGGCTTGAAAGCACATCATTGGCATGCCTTTGCCTGTCAGGTCCTTTGTGATGTCACAGGCTTCAAAGCACGTCACTGGCATGCCTTGGCCTGGCCTGGCCTGGCCTGGCCTGGCCATGCCGCTTGCCTTCCTTTCTTCTCCATTTACTTTTCTTCTCCCTTACCACCTTCTGTTTCCCCACCTCCTCTTTCTCCTGTTCCTCTCGCTTTTCCTTTGCTTTTCTTCCCTTTTCCCTCTGTAACTTGCCCCTGTCCCACCTTTAAACCTTGCAAGGGAGGTCAAGGGCAACAGAAAAGGCGGCTTCAAATACATTGCAGATGAAAGCTGCAACCAGAGTCAGGAGTTCCTCACCGGAGTGTCCCCATCGGTGCCCAGCTGGAGGTGGAAGGAGTGCCCACAAGGTGGCTTCAGGGGCACAAGCAGATGATGGACAATTTCACCTCCACCACCAGGCCATCTTTCTAGGAAGCTGCCCACCCCAGCAGCTGGCTGCAGCCGTGGCTTGTAGTCACTGTGCGAGAGACTTTGGCAAACACAGAGTAGGTCATTCACCAGCTCTCCACAACTGTTGGGAGGTGGACACTATCTGTAGTTGTCCAGGACCCATAATGGGTCTTCTTTGTCGGGCTCAAGGCTTCTGGACCTGTTTTGCTTTCTGCTGCTTCCTGGCTTGTGGCTCCTCTTCCAGAGCCACCGGCGCAGCAAAGAGAGGATAACCAGGCTTCCAGGAAAGGCCCAGAACTGCCACTGGTGGAAGACAGCGAATAATGGTGCTCCTCTGGGCACCTCGATCAGCTCCTGGCCGCTCCACTCCACCTCTTTGAACCGCTGAGGCAGGTGATGTCTCACCCAGTCCCCAGCAGACCAAAGCTCATCTCTGTCTGTTGTCAGCATCTGGTTAATGATCAGCACGCTCCAGGTGAATGCTGTCACCAGAGCCATGGCCTGCAGGAGAGGGGAGAGAAGGTGAGGTGGCACAGGAGCAGGGGCAGGAGCCGCAGGGACACAGGCCCAGGCAGCAGAGGGGGTGAGGGTGCTGGGAGGACCTGATGCCTGCTGGCAGCACCAGTGTTGGGCACATCATGCCCTGCCCACAGCCTTCCCCTGAGCGCTGGAGCCTTGCTGCAGGGTCAGACTCCCCTCTCTGGGGCCCGTGGTTCAGTCTCGGCCCTCCCCCAGGCCCCGTTCCCCACTGCGTGTATATTCACCACTAGGTTAGGCCATACTGACACAACTCACACAGCACAGATCCTGATAAAGGCCACCAGTTGTGACACATCCTTTGTGATGTCACAGGCTTGAAAGCACATCATTGGCATGCCTTTGCCTGTCAGGTCCTTTGTGATGTCACAGGCTTCAAAGCACGTCACTGGCATGCCTTGGCCTGGCCTGGCCTGGCCTGGCCTGGCCATGCCGCTTGCCTTCCTTTCTTCTCCATTTACTTTTCTTCTCCCTTACCACCTTCTGTTTCCCCACCTCCTCTTTCTCCTGTTCCTCTCGCTTTTCCTTTGCTTTTCTTCCCTTTTCCCTCTGTAACTTGCCCCTGTCCCACCTTTAAACCTTGCAAGGGAGGTCAAGGGCAACAGAAAAGGCGGCTTCAAATACATTGCAGATGAAAGCTGCAACCAGAGTCAGGAGTTCCTCACCGGAGTGTCCCCATCGGTGCCCAGCTGGAGGTGGAAGGAGTGCCCACAAGGTGGCTTCAGGGGCACAAGCAGATGATGGACAATTTCACCTCCACCACCAGGCCATCCTTCTAGGAAGCTGCCCACCCCAGCAGCTGGCTGCAGCCGTGGCTTGTAGTCACTGTGCGAGAGACTTTGGCAAACACAGAGTAGGTCATTCACCAGCTCTCCACAACTGTTGGGAGGTGGACACTATCTGTAGTTGTCCAGGACCCATAATGGGTCTTCTTTGTCGGGCTGAAGGCTTCTGGACCTGTTTTGCTTTCTGCTGCTTCCTGGCTTGTGGCTCCTCTTCCAGAGCCACCGGCGCAGCAAAGAGAGGATAACCAGGCTTCCAGGAAAGGCCCAGAACTGCCACTGGTGGAAGACAGCGAATAATGGTGCTCCTCTGGGCACCTCGATCAGCTCCTGGCCGCTCCACTCCACCTCTTTGAACCGCTGAGGCAGGTGATGTCTCACCCAGTCCCCAGCAGACCAAAGCTCATCTCTGTCTGTTGTCAGCATCTGGTTAATGATCAGCACGCTCCAGGTGAATGCTGTCACCAGAGCCATGGCCTGCAGGAGCGGGGAGAGAAGGTGAGGTGGCACAGGAGCAGGGGCAGGAGCCGCAGGGACACAGGCCCAGGCAGCAGAGGGGGTGAGGGTGCTGGGAGGACCTGATGCCTGCTGGCAGCACCAGTGTTGGGCACATCATGCCCTGCCCACAGCCTTCCCCTGAGCGCTGGAGCCTTGCTGCAGGGTCAGACTCCCCTCTCTGGGGCCCGTGGTTCAGTCTCGGCCCTCCCCCAGGCCCCGTTCCCCACTGCGTGTATATTCACCGCTAGGTAAGGCCATACTGACACAACTCACACAGCACAGATCCTGATAAAGGCCACCAGTTGTGACACATCCTTTGTGATGTCACAGGCTTGAAAGCACATCATTGGCATGCCTTTGCCTGTCAGGTCCTTTGTGATGTCACAGGCTTCAAAGCACGTCACTGGCATGCCTTGGCCTGGCCTGGCCTGGCCTGGCCTGGCCTGGCCATGCCGCTTGCCTTCCTTTCTTCTCCATTTACTTTTCTTCTCCCTTACCACCTTCTGTTTCCCCACCTCCTCTTTCTCCTGTTCCTCTCGCTTTTCCTTTGCTTTTCTTCCCTTTTCCCTCTGTAACTTGCCCCTGTCCCACCTTTAAACCTTGCAAGGGAGGTCAAGGGCAACAGAAAAGGCGGCTTCAAATACATTGCAGATGAAAGCTGCAACCAGAGTCAGGAGTTCCTCACCGGAGTGTCCCCATCGGTGCCCAGCTGGAGGTGGAAGGAGTGCCCACAAGGTGGCTTCAGGGGCACAAGCAGATGATGGACAATTTCACCTCCACCACCAGGCCATCTTTCTAGGAAGCTGCCCACCCCAGCAGCTGGCTGCAGCCGTGGCTTGTAGTCACTGTGCGAGAGACTTTGGCAAACACAGAGTAGGTCATTCACCAGCTCTCCACAACTGTTGGGAGGTGGACACTATCTGTAGTTGTCCAGGACCCATAATGGGTCTTCTTTGTCGGGCTCAAGGCTTCTGGACCTGTTTTGCTTTCTGCTGCTTCCTGGCTTGTGGCTCCTCTTCCAGAGCCACCGGCGCAGCAAAGAGAGGATAACCAGGCTTCCAGGAAAGGCCCAGAACTGCCACTGGTGGAAGACAGCGAATAATGGTGCTCCTCTGGGCACCTCGATCAGCTCCTGGCCGCTCCACTCCACCTCTTTGAACCGCTGAGGCAGGTGATGTCTCACCCAGTCCCCAGCAGACCAAAGCTCATCTCTGTCTGTTGTCAGCATCTGGTTAATGATCAGCACGCTCCAGGTGAATGCTGTCACCAGAGCCATGGCCTGCAGGAGAGGGGAGAGAAGGTGAGGTGGCACAGGAGCAGGGGCAGGAGCCGCAGGGACACAGGCCCAGGCAGCAGAGGGGGTGAGGGTGCTGGGAGGACCTGATGCCTGCTGGCAGCACCAGTGTTGGGCACATCATGCCCTGCCCACAGCCTTCCCCTGAGCGCTGGAGCCTTGCTGCAGGGTCAGACTCCTCTCTCTGGGGCCCGTGGTTCAGTCTCGGCCCTCCCCCAGGCCCCGTTCCCCACTGCGTGTATATTCACCACTAGGTTAGGCCATACTGACACAACTCACACAGCACAGATCCTGATAAAGGCCACCAGTTGTGACACATCCTTTGTGATGTCACAGGCTTGAAAGCACATCATTGGCATGCCTTTGCCTGTCAGGTCCTTTGTGATGTCACAGGCTTCAAAGCACGTCACTGGCATGCCTTGGCCTGGCCTGGCCTGGCCTGGCCTGGCCATGCCGCTTGCCTTCCTTTCTTCTCCATTTACTTTTCTTCTCCCTTACCACCTTCTGTTTCCCCACCTCCTCTTTCTCCTGTTCCTCTCGCTTTTCCTTTGCTTTTCTTCCCTTTTCCCTCTGTAACTTGCCCCTGTCCCACCTTTAAACCTTGCAAGGGAGGTCAAGGGCAACAGAAAAGGCGGCTTCAAATACATTGCAGATGAAAGCTGCAACCAGAGTCAGGAGTTCCTCACCGGAGTGTCCCCATCGGTGCCCAGCTGGAGGTGGAAGGAGTGCCCACAAGGTGGCTTCAGGGGCACAAGCAGATGATGGACAATTTCACCTCCACCACCAGGCCATCCTTCTAGGAAGCTGCCCACCCCAGCAGCTGGCTGCAGCCGTGGCTTGTAGTCACTGTGCGAGAGACTTTGGCAAACACAGAGTAGGTCATTCACCAGCTCTCCACAACTGTTGGGAGGTGGACACTATCTGTAGTTGTCCAGGACCCATAATGGGTCTTCTTTGTCGGGCTCAAGGCTTCTGGACCTGTTTTGCTTTCTGCTGCTTCCTGGCTTGTGGCTCCTCTTCCAGAGCCACCGGCGCAGCAAAGAGAGGATAACCAGGCTTCCAGGAAAGGCCCAGAACTGCCACTGGTGGAAGACAGCGAATAATGGTGCTCCTCTGGGCACCTCGATCAGCTCCTGGCCGCTCCACTCCACCTCTTTGAACCGCTGAGGCAGGTGATGTCTCACCCAGTCCCCAGCAGACCAAAGCTCATCTCTGTCTGTTGTCAGCATCTGGTTAATGATCAGCACGCTCCAGGTGAATGCTGTCACCAGAGCCATGGCCTGCAGGAGAGGGGAGAGAAGGTGAGGTGGCACAGGAGCAGGGGCAGGAGCCGCAGGGACACAGGCCCAGGCAGCAGAGGGGGTGAGGGTGCTGGGAGGACCTGATGCCTGCTGGCAGCACCAGTGTTGGGCACATCATGCCCTGCCCACAGCCTTCCCCTGAGCGCTGGAGCCTTGCTGCAGGGTCAGACTCCTCTCTCTGGGGCCCGTGGTTCAGTCTCGGCCCTCCCCCAGGCCCCGTTCCCCACTGCGTGTATATTCACCACTAGGTTAGGCCATACTGACACAACTCACACAGCACAGATCCTGATAAAGGCCACCAGTTGTGACACATCCTTTGTGATGTCACAGGCTTGAAAGCACATCATTGGCATGCCTTTGCCTGTCAGGTCCTTTGTGATGTCACAGGCTTCAAAGCACGTCACTGGCATGCCTTGGCCTGGCCTGGCCTGGCCTGGCCTGGCCATGCCGCTTGCCTTCCTTTCTTCTCCATTTACTTTTCTTCTCCCTTACCACCTTCTGTTTCCCCACCTCCTCTTTCTCCTGTTCCTCTCGCTTTTCCTTTGCTTTTCTTCCCTTTTCCCTCTGTAACTTGCCCCTGTCCCACCTTTAAACCTTGCAAGGGAGGTCAAGGGCAACAGAAAAGGCGGCTTCAAATACATTGCAGATGAAAGCTGCAACCAGAGTCAGGAGTTCCTCACCGGAGTGTCCCCATCGGTGCCCAGCTGGAGGTGGAAGGAGTGCCCACAAGGTGGCTTCAGGGGCACAAGCAGATGATGGACAATTTCACCTCCACCACCAGGCCATCCTTCTAGGAAGCTGCCCACCCCAGCAGCTGGCTGCAGCCGTGGCTTGTAGTCACTGTGCGAGAGACTTTGGCAAACACAGAGTAGGTCATTCACCAGCTCTCCACAACTGTTGGGAGGTGGACACTATCTGTAGTTGTCCAGGACCCATAATGGGTCTTCTTTGTCGGGCTCAAGGCTTCTGGACCTGTTTTGCTTTCTGCTGCTTCCTGGCTTGTGGCTCCTCTTCCAGAGCCACCGGCGCAGCAAAGAGAGGATAACCAGGCTTCCAGGAAAGGCCCAGAACTGCCACTGGTGGAAGACAGCGAATAATGGTGCTCCTCTGGGCACCTCGATCAGCTCCTGGCCGCTCCACTCCACCTCTTTGAACCGCTGAGGCAGGTGATGTCTCACCCAGTCCCCAGCAGACCAAAGCTCATCTCTGTCTGTTGTCAGCATCTGGTTAATGATCAGCACGCTCCAGGTGAATGCTGTCACCAGAGCCATGGCCTGCAGGAGCGGGGAGAGAAGGTGAGGTGGCACAGGAGCAGGGGCAGGAGCCGCAGGGACACAGGCCCAGGCAGCAGAGGGGGTGAGGGTGCTGGGAGGACCTGATGCCTGCTGGCAGCACCAGTGTTGGGCACATCATGCCCTGCCCACAGCCTTCCCCTGAGCGCTGGAGCCTTGCTGCAGGGTCAGACTCCCCTCTCTGGGGCCCGTGGTTCAGTCTCGGCCCTCCCCCAGGCCCCGTTCCCCACTGCGTGTATATTCACCGCTAGGTAAGGCCATACTGACACAACTCACACAGCACAGATCCTGATAAAGGCCACCAGTTGTGACACATCCTTTGTGATGTCACAGGCTTGAAAGCACATCATTGGCATGCCTTTGCCTGTCAGGTCCTTTGTGATGTCACAGGCTTCAAAGCACGTCACTGGCATGCCTTGGCCTGGCTTGGCCTGGCCTGGCCTGGCCATGCCGCTTGCCTTCCTTTCTTCTCCATTTACTTTTCTTCTCCCTTACCACCTTCTGTTTCCCCACCTCCTCTTTCTCCTGTTCCTCTCGCTTTTCCTTTGCTTTTCTTCCCTTTTCCCTCTGTAACTTGCCCCTGTCCCACCTTTAAACCTTGCAAGGGAGGTCAAGGGCAACAGAAAAGGCGGCTTCAAATACATTGCAGATGAAAGCTGCAACCAGAGTCAGGAGTTCCTCACCGGAGTGTCCCCATCGGTGCCCAGCTGGAGGTGGAAGGAGTGCCCACAAGGTGGCTTCAGGGGCACAAGCAGATGATGGACAATTTCACCTCCACCACCAGGCCATCCTTCTAGGAAGCTGCCCACCCCAGCAGCTGGCTGCAGCCGTGGCTTGTAGTCACTGTGCGAGAGACTTTGGCAAACACAGAGTAGGTCATTCACCAGCTCTCCACAACTGTTGGGAGGTGGACACTATCTGTAGTTGTCCAGGACCCATAATGGGTCTTCTTTGTCGGGCTGAAGGCTTCTGGACCTGTTTTGCTTTCTGCTGCTTCCTGGCTTGTGGCTCCTCTTCCAGAGCCACCGGCGCAGCAAAGAGAGGATAACCAGGCTTCCAGGAAAGGCCCAGAACTGCCACTGGTGGAAGACAGCGAATAATGGTGCTCCTCTGGGCACCTCGATCAGCTCCTGGCCGCTCCACTCCACCTCTTTGAACCGCTGAGGCAGGTGATGTCTCACCCAGTCCCCAGCAGACCAAAGCTCATCTCTGTCTGTTGTCAGCATCTGGTTAATGATCAGCACGCTCCAGGTGAATGCTGTCACCAGAGCCATGGCCTGCAGGAGTGGGGAGAGAAGGTGAGGTGGCACAGGAGCAGGGGCAGGAGCCGCAGGGACACAGGCCCAGGCAGCAGAGGGGGTGAGGGTGCTGGGAGGACCTGATGCCTGCTGGCAGCACCAGTGTTGGGCACATCATGCCCTGCCCACAGCCTTCCCCTGAGCGCTGGAGCCTTGCTGCAGGGTCAGACTCCCCTCTCTGGGGCCCGTGGTTCAGTCTCGGCCCTCCCCCAGGCCCCGTTCCCCACTGCGTGTATATTCACCGCTAGGTTAGGCCATACTGACACAACTCACACAGCACAGATCCTGATAAAGGCCACCAGTTGTGACACATCCTTTGTGATGTCACAGGCTTGAAAGCACATCATTGGCATGCCTTTGCCTGTCAGGTCCTTTGTGATGTCACAGGCTTCAAAGCACGTCACTGGCATGCCTTGGCCTGGCCTGGCCTGGCCTGGCCTGGCCATGCCGCTTGCCTTCCTTTCTTCTCCATTTACTTTTCTTCTCCCTTACCACCTTCTGTTTCCCCACCTCCTCTTTCTCCTGTTCCTCTCGCTTTTCCTTTGCTTTTCTTCCCTTTTCCCTCTGTAACTTGCCCCTGTCCCACCTTTAAACCTTGCAAGGGAGGTCAAGGGCAACAGAAAAGGCAGCTTCAAATACATTGCAGATGAAAGCTGCAACCAGAGTCAGGAGTTCCTTACCGGAGTGTCCCCATCGGTGCCCAGCTGGAGGTGGAAGGAGTGCCCACAAGGTGGCTTCAGGGGCACAAGCAGATGATGGACAATTTCACCTCCACCACCAGGCCATCTTTCTAGGAAGCTGCCCACCCCAGCAGCTGGCTGCAGCCGTGGCTTGTAGTCACTGTGCGAGAGACTTTGGCAAACACAGAGTAGGTCATTCACCAGCTCTCCACAACTGTTGGGAGGTGGACACTATCTGTAGTTGTCCAGGACCCATAATGGGTCTTCTTTGTCGGGCTCAAGGCTTCTGGACCTGTTTTGCTTTCTGCTGCTTCCTGGCTTGTGGCTCCTCTTCCAGAGCCACCGGCGCAGCAAAGAGAGGATAACCAGGCTTCCAGGAAAGGCCCAGAACTGCCACTGGTGGAAGACAGCGAATAATGGTGCTCCTCTGGGCACCTCGATCAGCTCCTGGCCGCTCCACTCCACCTCTTTGAACCGCTGAGGCAGGTGATGTCTCACCCAGTCCCCAGCAGACCAAAGCTCATCTCTGACTATTTTCAGCATCTGGTTAATGATCAGCACGCTCCAGGTGAATGCTGTCACCAGAGCCATGGCCTGCAGGAGAGGGGAGAGAAGGTGAGGTGGCACAGGAGCAGGGGCAGGAGCCGCAGGGACACAGGCCCAGGCAGCAGAGGGGGTGAGGGTGCTGGGAGGACCTGATGCCTGCTGGCAGCACCAGTGTTGGGCACATCATGCCCTGCCCACAGCCTTCCCCTGAGTGCTGGAGCCTTGCTGCAGGGTCAGACTCCCCTCTCTGGGGCCCGTGGTTCAGTCTCGGCCCTCCCCCAGGCCCCGTTCCCCACTGCGTGTATATTCACCGCTAGGTTAGGCCATACTGACACAACTCACACAGCACAGATCCTGATAAAGGCCACCAGTTGTGACACATCCTTTGTGATGTCACAGGCTTGAAAGCACATCATTGGCATGCCTTTGCCTGTCAGGTCCTTTGTGATGTCA
>NW_028168439.1:0-2500 GCF_964237585.1 Gallinula chloropus
GGCCGGAGAGTGCTTCTCGGGCCGCGACCTGCAACCGGGCAGGAAAGCCCCCAGACCCAAATGGAGAGGGGCTGCTTGGGGGCCCCCTGGGGCCCCTTCAGGCCAGCTAGGTCTTTGGGTCCTGGCTCCTTCGCTTTGGGAGCAGTCGCTGGACGTTTGGCACGTTGGCCGGAGAGTGCTTCTCGGGCCGCGACCTGCAACCGGGCAGGTACCTCCCAGGTTCCCGGCCCAACGAAAGCCCCCAGACCCAAATGGAGAGGGGCTGCTTGGGGGCCCCCTGGGGCCCCTTCAGGCCAGCTAGGTCTTTGGGTCCTGGCTCCTTCGCTTTGGGAGCAGTCGCTGGACGTTGGGCACGTTGGCCGGAGAGTGCTTCTCGGGCCGCGACCTGCAACCGGGCAGGTACCTCCCAGGTTCCCGGCCCAACGAAAGCCCCCAGACCCAAATGGAGAGGGGCTGCTTGGGGGCCCCCTGGGGCCCCTTCAGGCCAGCTAGGTCTTTGGGTCCTGGCTCCTTCGCTTTGGGAGCAGTCGCTGGACGTTTGGCACGTTGGCCGGAGAGTGCTTCTCGGGCCGCGACCTGCAACCGGGCAGGTACCTCCCAGGTTCCCGGCCCAACGAAAGCCCCCAGACCCAAATGGAGAGGGGCTGCTTGGGGGCCCCCTGGGGCCCCTTCAGGCCAGCTAGGTCTTTGGGTCCTGGCTCCTTCGCTTTGGGAGCAGTCGCTGGACGTTTGGCACGTTGGCCGGAGAGTGCTTCTCGGGCCGCGACCTGCAACCGGGCAGGTACCTCCCAGGTTCCCGGCCCAACGAAAGCCCCCAGACCCAAATGGAGAGGGGCTGCTTGGGGGCCCCCTGGGGCCCCTTCAGGCCAGCTAGGTCTTTGGGTCCTGGCTCCTTCGCTTTGGGAGCAGTCGCTGGACGTTTGGCACGTTGGCCGGAGAGTGCTTCTCGGGCCGCGACCTGCAACCGGGCAGGTACCTCCCAGGTTCCCGGCCCAACGAAAGCCCCCAGACCCAAATGGAGAGGGGCTGCTTGGGGGCCCCCTGGGGCCCCTTCAGGCCAGCTAGGTCTTTGGGTCCTGGCTCCTTCGCTTTGGGAGCAGTCGCTGGACGTTCGGCACGTTGGCCGGAGAGTGCTTCTCGGGCCGCGACCTGCAACCGGGCAGGTACCTCCCAGGTTCCCGGCCCAACGAAAGCCCCCAGACCCAAATGGAGAGGGGCTGCTTGGGGGCCCCCTGGGGCCCCTTCAGGCCAGCTAGGTCTTTGGGTCCTGGCTCCTTCGCTTTGGGAGCAGTCGCTGGACGTTTGGCACGTTGGCCGGAGAGTGCTTCTCGGGCCGCGACCTGCAACCGGGCAGGTACCTCCCAGGTTCCCGGCCCAACGAAAGCCCCCAGACCCAAATGGAGAGGGGCTGCTTGGGGGCCCCCTGGGGCCCCTTCAGGCCAGCTAGGTCTTTGGGTCCTGGCTCCTTCGCTTTGGGAGCAGTCGCTGGACGTTTGGCACGTTGGCCGGAGAGTGCTTCTCGGGCCGCGACCTGCAACCGGGCAGGTACCTCCCAGGTTCCCGGCCCAACGAAAGCCCCCAGACCCAAATGGAGAGGGGCTGCTTGGGGGCCCCCTGGGGCCCCTTCAGGCCAGCTAGGTCTTTGGGTCCTGGCTCCTTCGCTTTGGGAGCAGTCGCTGGACGTTTGGCACGTTGGCCGGAGAGTGCTTCTCGGGCCGCGACCTGCAACCGGGCAGGTACCTCCCAGGTTCCCGGCCCAACGAAAGCCCCCAGACCCAAATGGAGAGGGGCTGCTTGGGGGCCCCCTGGGGCCCCTTCAGGCCAGCTAGGTCTTTGGGTCCTGGCTCCTTCGCTTTGGGAGCAGTCGCTGGACGTTTGGCACGTTGGCCGGAGAGTGCTTCTCGGGCCGCGACCTGCAACCGGGCAGGTACCTCCCAGGTTCCCGGCCCAACGAAAGCCCCCAGACCCAAATGGAGAGGGGCTGCTTGGGGGCCCCCTGGGGCCCCTTCAGGCCAGCTAGGTCTTTGGGTCCTGGCTCCTTCGCTTTGGGAGCAGTCGCTGGACGTTTGGCACGTTGGCCGGAGAGTGCTTCTCGGGCCGCGACCTGCAACCGGGCAGGTACCTCCCAGGTTCCCGGCCCAACGAAAGCCCCCAGACCCAAATGGAGAGGGGCTGCTTGGGGGCCCCCTGGGGCCCCTTCAGGCCAGCTAGGTCTTTGGGTCCTGGCTCCTTCGCTTTGGGAGCAGTCGCTGGACGTTTGGCACGTTGGCCGGAGAGTGCTTCTCGGGCCGCGACCTGCAACCGGGCAGGTACCTCCCAGGTTCCCGGCCCAACGAAAGCCCCCAGACCCAAATGGAGAGGGGCTGCTTGGGGGCCCCCTGGGGCCCCTTCAGGCCAGCTAGGTCTTTGGGTCCTGGCTCCTTCGCTTTGGGAGCAGTCGCTGGACGTTTGGCACGTTGGCCGGAGAGTGCTTCTCGGGCCGCGACCTGCAACCGGGCAG
>NW_028168439.1:15000-49645 GCF_964237585.1 Gallinula chloropus
GTTCGGCACGTTGGCCGGAGAGTGCTTCTCAGGCCGCGACCTGCAACCGGGCAGGTACCTCCCAGGTTCCCGGCCCAACGAAAGCCCCCAGACCCAAATGGAGAGGGGCTGCTTGGGGGCCCCCTGGGGCCCCTTCAGGCCAGCTAGGTCTTTGGGTCCTGGCTCCTTCGCTTTGGGAGCAGTCGCTGGACGTTTGGCACGTTGGCCGGAGAGTGCTTCTCGGGCCGCGACCTGCAACCGGGCAGGTACCTCCCAGGTTCCCGGCCCAACGAAAGCCCCCAGACCCAAATGGAGAGGGGCTGCTTGGGGGCCCCCTGGGGCCCCTTCAGGCCAGCTAGGTCTTTGGGTCCTGGCTCCTTCGCTTTGGGAGCAGTCGCTGGACGTTTGGCACGTTGGCCGGAGAGTGCTTCTCGGGCCGCGACCTGCAACCGGGCAGGTACCTCCCAGGTTCCCGGCCCAACGAAAGCCCCCAGACCCAAATGGAGAGGGGCTGCTTGGGGGCCCCCTGGGGCCCCTTCAGGCCAGCTAGGTCTTTGGGTCCTGGCTCCTTCGCTTTGGGAGCAGTCGCTGGACGTTGGGCACGTTGGCCGGAGAGTGCTTCTCGGGCCGCGACCTGCAACCGGGCAGGTACCTCCCAGGTTCCCGGCCCAACGAAAGCCCCCAGACCCAAATGGAGAGGGGCTGCTTGGGGGCCCCCTGGGGCCCCTTCAGGCCAGCTAGGTCTTTGGGTCCTGGCTCCTTCGCTTTGGGAGCAGTCGCTGGACGTTTGGCACGTTGGCCCGGAGAGTGCTTCTCGGGCCGCGACCTGCAACCGGGCAGGTACCTCCCAGGTTCCCGGCCCAACGAAAGCCCCCAGACCCAAATGGAGAGGGGCTGCTTGGGGGCCCCCTGGGGCCCCTTCAGGCCAGCTAGGTCTTTGGGTCCTGGCTCCTTCGCTTTGGGAGCAGTCGCTGGACGTTTGGCACGTTGGCCGGAGAGTGCTTCTCGGGCCGCGACCTGCAACCGGGCAGGTACCTCCCAGGTTCCCGGCCCAACGAAAGCCCCCAGACCCAAATGGAGAGGGGCTGCTTGGGGGCCCCCTGGGGCCCCTTCAGGCCAGCTAGGTCTTTGGGTCCTGGCTCCTTCGCTTTGGGAGCAGTCGCTGGACGTTTGGCACGTTGGCTGGAGAGTGCTTCTCGGGCCGCGACCTGCAACCGGGCAGGTACCTCCCAGGTTCCCGGCCCAACGAAAGCCCCCAGACCCAAATGGAGAGGGGCTGCTTGGGGGGCCCCCTGGGGCCCCTTCAGGCCAGCTAGGTCTTTGGGTCCTGGCTCCTTCGCTTTGGGAGCAGTCGCTGGACGTTTGGCACGTTGGCCGGAGAGTGCTTCTCGGGCCGCGACCTGCAACCGGGCAGGTACCTCCCAGGTTCCCGGCCCAACGAAAGCCCCCAGACCCAAATGGAGAGGGGCTGCTTGGGGGCCCCCTGGGGCCCCTTCAGGCCAGCTAGGTCTTTGGGTCCTGGCTCCTTCGCTTTGGGAGCAGTCGCTGGACGTTGGGCACGTTGGCCGGAGAGTGCTTCTCGGGCCGCGACCTGCAACCGCAGGTACCTCCCAGGTTCCCGGCCCAACGAAAGCCCCCAGACCCAAATGGAGAGGGGCTGCTTGGGGGCCCCCTGGGGCCCCTTCAGGCCAGCTAGGTCTTTGGGTCCTGGCTCCTTCGCTTTGGGAGCAGTCGCTGGACGTTTGGCACGTTGGCCGGAGAGTGCTTCTCGGGCCGCGACCTGCAACCGGGCAGGTACCTCCCAGGTTCCCGGCCCAACAAAAGCCCCCAGACCCAAATGGAGAGGGGCTGCTTGGGGGCCCCCTGGGGCCCCTTCAGGCCAGCTAGGTCTTTGGGTCCTGGCTCCTTCGCTTTGGGAGCAGTCGCTGGACGTTTGGCACGTTGGCCGGAGAGTGCTTCTCGGGCCGCGACCTGCAACCGGGCAGGTACCTCCCAGGTTCCCGGCCCAACGAAAGCCCCCAGACCCAAATGGAGAGGGGCTGCTTGGGGGCCCCCTGGGGCCCCTTCAGGCCAGCTAGGTCTTTGGGTCCTGGCTCCTTCGCTTTGGGAGCAGTCGCTGGACGTTCGGCACGTTGGCCGGAGAGTGCTTCTCGGGCCGCGACCTGCAACCGGGCAGGTACCTCCCAGGTTCCCGGCCCAACGAAAGCCCCCAGACCCAAATGGAGAGGGGCTGCTTGGGGGCCCCCTGGGGCCCCTTCAGGCCAGCTAGGTCTTTGGGTCCTGGCTCCTTCGCTTTGGGAGCAGTCGCTGGACGTTTGGCACGTTGGCCGGAGAGTGCTTCTCGGGCCACGACCTGCAACAGGGCAGGTACCTCCCAGGTTCCCGGCCCAACGAAAGCCCCCAGACCCAAATGGAGAGGGGCTGCTTGGGGGCCCCCTGGGGCCCCTTCAGGCCAGCTAGGTCTTTGGGTCCTGGCTCCTTCGCTTTGGGAGCAGTCGCTGGACGTTCGGCACGTTGGCCGGAGAGTGCTTCTCGGGCCGCGACCTGCAACAGGGCAGGTACCTCCCAGGTTCCCGGCCCAACGAAAGCCCCCAGACCCAAATGGAGAGGGGCTGCTTGGGGGCCCCCTGGGGCCCCTTCAGGCCAGCTAGGTCTTTGGGTCCTGGCTCCTTCGCTTTGGGAGCAGTCGCTGGACGTTCGGCACGTTGGCCGGAGAGTGCTTCTCGGGCCGCGACCTGCAACCGGGCAGGTACCTCCCAGGTTCCCGGCCCAACGAAAGCCCCCAGACCCAAATGGAGAGGGGCTGCTTGGGGGCCCCCTGGGGCCCCTTCAGGCCAGCTAGGTCTTTGGGTCCTGGCTCCTTCGCTTTGGGAGCAGTCGCTGGACCTTGGGCACATTGGCCGGAGAGTGCTTCTCGGGCCGCGACCTGCAACCGGGCAGGTACCTCCCAGGTTCCCGGCCCAACGAAAGCCCCCAGACCCAAATGGAGAGGGGCTGCTTGGGGGCCCCCTGGGGCCCCTTCAGGCCAGCTAGGTCTTTGGGTCCTGGCTCCTTCGCTTTGGGAGCAGTCGCTGGACGTTTGGCACGTTGGCCGGAGAGTGCTTCTCGGGCCGCGACCTGCAACCGGGCAGGTACCTCCCAGGTTCCCGGCCCAACGAAAGCCCCCAGACCCAAATGGAGAGGGGCTGCTTGGGGGCCCCCTGGGGCCCCTTCAGGCCAGCTAGGTCTTTGGGTCCTGGCTCCTTCGCTTTGGGAGCAGTCGCTGGACGTTCGGCACGTTGGCCGGAGAGTGCTTCTCGGGCCGCGACCTGAAACCGGGCAGGTACCTCCCAGGTTCCCGGCCCAACGAAAGCCCCCAGACCCAAATGGAGAGGGGCTGCTTGGGGGCCCCCTGGGGCCCCTTCAGGCCAGCTAGGTCTTTGGGTCCTGGCTCCTTCGCTTTGGGAGCAGTCGCTGGACGTTTGGCACATTGGCCGGAGAGTGCTTCTCGGGCCGCGACCTGCAACCGGGCAGGTACCTCCCAGGTTCCCGGCCCAACGAAAGCCCCCAGACCCAAATGGAGAGGGGCTGCTTGGGGGCCCCCTGGGGCCCCTTCAGGCCAGCTAGGTCTTTGGGTCCTGGCTCCTTCGCTTTGGGAGCAGTCGCTGGACGTTTGGCACGTTGGCCGGAGAGTGCTTCTCGGGCCGCGACCTGCAACCGGGCAGGTACCTCCCAGGTTCCCGGCCCAACGAAAGCCCCCAGACCCAAATGGAGAGGGGCTGCTTGGGGGCCCCCTGGGGCCCCTTCAGGCCAGCTAGGTCTTTGGGTCCTGGCTCCTTCGCTTTGGGAGCAGTCGCTGGACGTTTGGCACGTTGGCCGGAGAGTGCTTCTCGGGCCGCGACCTGCAACCGGGCAGGTACCTCCCAGGTTCCCGGCCCAACGAAAGCCCCCAGACCCAAATGGAGAGGGGCTGCTTGGGGGCCCCCTGGGGCCCCTTCAGGCCAGCTAGGTCTTTGGGTCCTGGCTCCTTCGCTTTGGGAGCAGTCGCTGGACGTTTGGCACGTTGGCCGGAGAGTGCTTCTCGGGCCGCGACCTGCAACCGGGCAGGTACCTCCCAGGTTCCCGGCCCAACGAAAGCCCCCAGACCCAAATGGAGAGGGGCTGCTTGGGGGCCCCCTGGGGCCCCTTCAGGCCAGCTAGGTCTTTGGGTCCTGGCTCCTTCGCTTTGGGAGCAGTCGCTGGACGTTCAGCACGTTGGCCGGAGAGTGCTTCTCGGGCCGCGACCTGCAACCGGGCAGGTACCTCCCAGGTTCCCGGCCCAACGAAAGCCCCCAGACCCAAATGGAGAGGGGCTGCTTGGGGGCCCCCTGGGGCCCCTTCAGGCCAGCTAGGTCTTTGGGTCCTGGCTCCTTCGCTTTGGGAGCAGTCGCTGGACGTTTGGCACGTTGGCCGGAGAGTGCTTCTCGGGCCGCGACCTGCAACCGGGCAGGTACCTCCCAGGTTCCCGGCCCAACGAAAGCCCCCAGACCCAAATGGAGAGGGGCTGCTTGGGGGCCCCCTGGGGCCCCTTCAGGCCAGCTAGGTCTTTGGGTCCTGGCTCCTTCGCTTTGGGAGCAGTCGCTGGACGTTTGGCACGTTGGCAGGAGAGTGCTTCTCGGGCCGCGACCTGCAACCGGGCAGGTACCTCCCAGGTTCCCGGCCCAACGAAAGCCCCCAGACCCAAATGGAGAGGGGCTGCTTGGGGGCCCCCTGGGGCCCCTTCAGGCCAGCTAGGTCTTTGGGTCCTGGCTCCTTCGCTTTGGGAGCAGTCGCTGGACGTTTGGCACGTTGGCCGGAGAGTGCTTCTCGGGCCGCGACCTGCAACCGGGCAGGTACCTCCCAGGTTCCCGGCCCAACGAAAGCCCCCAGACCCAAATGGAGAGGGGCTGCTTGGGGGCCCCCTGGGGCCCCTTCAGGCCAGCTAGGTCTTTGGGTCCTGGCTCCTTCGCTTTGGGAGCAGTCGCTGGACGTTTGGCACGTTGGCCGGAGAGTGCTTCTCGGGCCGCGACCTGCAACCGGGCAGGTACCTCCCAGGTTCCCGGCCCAACGAAAGCCCCCAGACCCAAATGGAGAGGGGCTGCTTGGGGGCCCCCTGGGGCCCCTTCAGGCCAGCTAGGTCTTTGGGTCCTGGCTCCTTCGCTTTGGGAGCAGTCGCTGGACGTTTGGCACGTTGGCCGGAGAGTGCTTCTCGGGCCGCGACCTGCAACCGGGCAGGTACCTCCCAGGTTCCCGGCCCAATGAAAGCCCCCAGACCCAAATGGAGAGGGGCTGCTTGGGGGCCCCCTGGGGCCCCTTCAGGCCAGCTAGGTCTTTGGGTCCTGGCTCCTTCGCTTTGGGAGCAGTCGCTGGACGTTTGGCACGTTGGCCGGAGAGTGCTTCTCGGGCCGCGACCTGCAACCGGGCAGGTACCTCCCAGGTTCCCGGCCCAACGAAAGCCCCCAGACCCAAATGGAGAGGGGCTGCTTGGGGGCCCCCTGGGGCCCCTTCAGGCCAGCTAGGTCTTTGGGTCCTGGCTCCTTCGCTTTGGGAGCAGTCGCTGGACGTTTGGCACGTTGGCCGGAGAGTGCTTCTCGGGCCGCGACCTGCAACCGGGCAGGTACCTCCCAGGTTCCCGGCCCAACGAAAGCCCCCAGACCCAAATGGAGAGGGGCTGCTTGGGGGCCCCCTGGGGCCCCTTCAGGCCAGCTAGGTCTTTGGGTCCTGGCTCCTTCGCTTTGGGAGCAGTCGCTGGACGTTTGGCACGTTGGCCGGAGAGTGCTTCTCGGGCCGCGACCTGCAACCGGGCAGGTACCTCCCAGGTTCCCGGCCCAACGAAAGCCCCCAGACCCAAATGGAGAGGGGCTGCTTGGGGGCCCCCTGGGGCCCCTTCAGGCCAGCTAGGTCTTTGGGTCCTGGCTCCTTCGCTTTGGGAGCAGTCGCTGGACGTTTGGCACGTTGGCCGGAGAGTGCTTCTCGGGCCGCGACCTGCAACCGGGCAGGTACCTCCCAGGTTCCCGGCCCAACGAAAGCCCCCAGACCCAAATGGAGAGGGGCTGCTTGGGGGCCCCCTGGGGCCCCTTCAGGCCAGCTAGGTCTTTGGGACCTGGCTGCTTCGCTTTGGGAGCAGTCGCTGGACGTTCGGCACGTTGGCCGGAGAGTGCTTCTCGGGCCGCGACCTGCAACCGGGCAGGTACCTCCCAGGTTCCCGGCCCAACGAAAGCCCCCAGACCCAAATGGAGAGGGGCTGCTTGGGGGCCCCCTGGGGCCCCTTCAGGCCAGCTAGGTCTTTGGGTCCTGGCTCCTTCGCTTTGGGAGCAGTCGCTGGACGTTCGGCACGTTGGCCGGAGAGTGCTTCTCGGGCCGCGACCTGCAACCGGGCAGGTACCTCCCAGGTTCCCGGCCCAACGAAAGCCCCCAGACCCAAATGGAGAGGGGCTGCTTGGGGGCCCCCTGGGGCCCCTTCAGGCCAGCTAGGTCTTTGGGTCCTGGCTCCTTCGCTTTGGGAGCAGTCGCTGGACGTTCGGCACGTTGGCCGGAGAGTGCTTCTCGGGCCGCGACCTGCAACCGGGCAGGTACCTCCCAGGTTCCCGGCCCAACGAAAGCCCCCAGACCCAAATGGAGAGGGGCTGCTTGGGGGCCCCCTGGGGCCCCTTCAGGCCAGCTAGGTCTTTGGGTCCTGGCTCCTTCGCTTTGGGAGCAGTCGCTGGACGTTCGGCACGTTGGCCGGAGAGTGCTTCTCGGGCCGCGACCTGCAACCGGGCAGGTACCTCCCAGGTTCCCGGCCCAACGAAAGCCCCCAGACCCAAATGGAGAGGGGCTGCTTGGGGGCCCCCTGGGGCCCCTTCAGGCCAGCTAGGTCTTTGGGTCCTGGCTGCTTCGCTTTGGGAGCAGTCGCTGGACGTTCGGCACGTTGGCCGGAGAGTGCTTCTCGGGCCGCGACCTGCAACCGGGCAGGTACCTCCCAGGTTCCCGGCCCAACGAAAGCCCCCAGACCCAAATGGAGAGGGGCTGCTTGGGGGCCCCCTGGGGCCCCTTCAGGCCAGCTAGGTCTTTGGGTCCTGGCTCCTTCGCTTTGGGAGCAGTCGCTGGACGTTGGGCACGTTGGCCGGAGAGTGCTTCTCGGGCCGCGACCTGCAACCGGGCAGGTACCTCCCAGGTTCCCGGCCCAACGAAAGCCCCCAGACCCAAATGGAGAGGGGCTGCTTGGGGGCCCCCTGGGGCCCCTTCAGGCCAGCTAGGTCTTTGGGTCCTGGCTCCTTCGCTTTGGGAGCAGTCGCTGGACGTTCGGCACGTTGGCCGGAGAGTGCTTCTCGGGCCGCGACCTGCAACCGGGCAGGTACCTCCCAGGTTCCCGGCCCAACGAAAGCCCCCAGACCCAAATGGAGAGGGGCTGCTTGGGGGCCCCCTGGGGCCCCTTCAGGCCAGCTAGGTCTTTGGGTCCTGGCTCCTTCGCTTTGGGAGCAGTCGCTGGACGTTCGGCACGTTGGCCGGAGAGTGCTTCTCGGGCCGCGACCTGCAACCGGGCAGGTACCTCCCAGGTTCCCGGCCCAACGAAAGCCCCCAGACCCAAATGGAGAGGGGCTGCTTGGGGGCCCCCTGGGGCCCCTTCAGGCCAGCTAGGTCTTTGGGTCCTGGCTCCTTCGCTTTGGGAGCAGTCGCTGGACGTTTGGCACGTTGGCCGGAGAGTGCTTCTCGGGCCGCGACCTGCAACCGGGCAGGTACCTCCCAGGTTCCCGGCCCAACGAAAGCCCCCAGACCCAAATGGAGAGGGGCTGCTTGGGGGCCCCCTGGGGCCCCTTCAGGCCAGCTAGGTCTTTGGGTCCTGGCTCCTTCGCTTTGGGAGCAGTCGCTGGACGTTTGGCACGTTGGCCGGAGAGTGCTTCTCGGGCCGCGACCTGCAACCGGGCAGGTACCTCCCAGGTTCCCGGCCCAATGAAAGCCCCCAGACCCAAATGGAGAGGGGCTGCTTGGGGGCCCCCTGGGGCCCCTTCAGGCCAGCTAGGTCTTTGGGTCCTGGCTCCTTCACTTTGGGAGCAGTCGCTGGACGTTCGGCACGTTGGCCGGAGAGTGCTTCTCAGGCCGCGACCTGCAACCGGGCAGGTACCTCCCAGGTTCCCGGCCCAACGATAGCCCCCAGACCCAAATGGAGAGGGCCTGCTTGGGGGCCCCCTGGGGCCCCTTCAGGCCAGCTAGGTCTTTGGGTCCTGGCTCCTTCGCTTTGGGAGCAGTCGCTGGACGTTTGGCACGTTGGCCGGAGAGTGCTTCTCGGGCCGCGACCTGCAACCGGGCAGGTACCTCCCAGGTTCCCGGCCCAATGAAAGCCCCCAGACCCAAATGGAGAGGGGCTGCTTGGGGGCCCCCTGGGGCCCCTTCAGGCCAGCTAGGTCTTTGGGTCCTGGCTCCTTCGCTTTGGGAGCAGTCGCTGGACGTTTGGCACGTTGGCCGGAGAGTGCTTCTCGGGCCGCGACCTGCAACTGGGCAGGTACCTCCCAGGTTCCCGGCCCAACGAAAGCCCCCAGACACAAATGGAGAGGGGCTGCTTGGGGGCCCCCTGGGGCCCCTTCAGGCCAGCTAGGTCTTTGGGTCCTGGCTCCTTCGCTTTGGGAGCAGTCGCTGGACGTTCGGCACGTTGGCCGGAGAGTGCTTCTCGGGCCGCGGCCTGCAACCGGGCAGGTACCTCCCAGGTTCCCGGCCCAACGAAAGCCCCCAGACCCAAATGGAGAGGGGCTGCTTGGGGGCCCCCTGGGGCCCCTTCAGGCCAGCTAGGTCTTTGGGTCCTGGCTCCTTCGCTTTGGGAGCAGTCGCTGGACGTTCGGCACGTTGGCCGGAGAGTGTTTCTCGGGCCGCGACCTGCAACCGGGCAGGTACCTCCCAGGTTCCCGGCCCAACGAAAGCCCCCAGACCCAAATGGAGAGGGGCTGCTTGGGGGCCCCCTGGGGCCCCTTCAGGCCAGCTAGGTCTTTGGGTCCTGGCTCCTTCGCTTTGGGAGCAGTCGCTGGACGTTCGGCACGTTGGCCGGAGAGTGCTTCTCGGGCCGCGACCTGCAACCGGGCAGGTACCTCCCAGGTTCCCGGCCCAACGAAAGCCCCCAGACCCAAATGGAGAGGGGCTGCTTGGGGGCCCCCTGGGGCCCCTTCAGGCCAGCGAAGTCTTTGGGTCCTGGCTCCTTCGCTTTGGGAGCAGTCGCTGGACGTTTGGCACGTTGGCCGGAGAGTGCTTCTCGGGCCGCGACCTGCAACCGGGCAGGTACCTCCCAGGTTCCCGGCCCAACGAAAGCCCCCAGACCCAAATGGAGAGGGGCTGCTTGGGGGCCCCCTGGGGCCCCTTCAGGCCAGCTAGGTCTTTGGGTCCTGGCTCCTTCGCTTTGGGAGCAGTCGCTGGACGTTTGGCACGTTGGCCGGAGAGTGCTTCTCGGGCCGCGACCTGCAACCGGGCAGGTACCTCCCAGGTTCCCGGCCCAACGAAAGCCCCCAGACCCAAATGGAGAGGGGCTGCTTGGGGGCCCCCTGGGGCCCCTTCAGGCCAGCTAGGTCTTTGGGACCTGGCTGCTTCGCTTTGGGAGCAGTCGCTGGACGTTCGGCACGTTGGCCGGAGAGTGCTTCTCGGGCCGCGACCTGCAACCGGGCAGGTACCTCCCAGGTTCCCGGCCCAACGAAAGCCCCCAGACCCAAATGGAGAGGGGCTGCTTGGGGGCCCCCTGGGGCCCCTTCAGGCCAGCTAGGTCTTTGGGTCCTGGCTCCTTCGCTTTGGGAGCAGTCGCTGGACGTTCGGCACGTTGGCCGGAGAGTGCTTCTCGGGCCGCGACCTGCAACCGGGCAGGTACCTCCCAGGTTCCCGGCCCAACGAAAGCCCCCAGACCCAAATGGAGAGGGGCTGCTTGGGGGCCCCCTGGGGCCCCTTCAGGCCAGCTAGGTCTTTGGGTCCTGGCTCCTTCGCTTTGGGAGCAGTCGCCGGACGTTCGGCACGTTGGCCGGAGAGTGCTTCTCGGGCCGCGACCTGCAACCGGGCAGGTACCTCCCAGGTTCCCGGCCCAACGAAAGCCCCCAGACCCAAATGGAGAGGGGCTGCTTGGGGGCCCCCTGGGGCCCCTTCAGGCCAGCTAGGTCTTTGGGTCCTGGCTCCTTCGCTTTGGGAGCAGTCGCTGGACGTTTGGCACGTTGGCCGGAGAGTGCTTCTCGGGCCGCGACCTGCAACTGGGCAGGTACCTCCCAGGTTCCCGGCCCAACGAAAGCCCCCAGACCCAAATGGAGAGGGGCTGCTTGGGGGCCCCCTGGGGCCCCTTCAGGCCAGCTAGGTCTTTGGGTCCTGGCTCCTTCGCTTTGGGAGCAGTCGCTGGACGTTCGGCACGTTGGCCGGAGAGAGTTTCTCGGGCCGCGACCTGCAACCGGGCAGGTACCTCCCAGGTTCCCGGCCCAACGAAAGCCCCCAGACCCAAATGGAGAGGGGCTGCTTGGGGGCCCCCTGGGGCCCCTTCAGGCCAGCTAGGTCTTTGGGTCCTGGCTCCTTCGCTTTGGGAGCAGTCGCTGGACGTTCGGCACGTTGGCCGGAGAGTGCTTCTCGGGCCGCGACCTGCAACCGGGCAGGTACCTCCCAGGTTCCCGGCCCAACGAAAGCCCCCAGACCCAAATGGAGAGGGGCTGCTTGGGGGCCCCCTGGGGCCCCTTCAGGCCAGCTAGGTCTTTGGGTCCTGGCTCCTTCGCTTTGGGAGCAGTCGCTGGACGTTCGGCACGTTGGCCGGAGAGTGCTTCTCGGGCCGCGACCTGCAACCGGGCAGGTACCTCCCAGGTTCCCGGCCCAACGAAAGCCCCCAGACCCAAATGGAGAGGGGCTGCTTGGGGGCCCCCTGGGGCCCCTTCAGGCCAGCTAGGTCTTTGGGTCCTGGCTCCTTCGCTTTGGGAGCAGTCGCTGGACGTTCGGCACGTTGGCCGGAGAGTGCTTCTCGGGCCGCGACCTGCAACCGGGCAGGTACCTCCCAGGTTCCCGGCCCAACGAAAGCCCCCAGACCCAAATGGAGAGGGGCTGCTTGGGGGCCCCATGGGGCCCCTTCAGGCCAGCTAGGTCTTTGGGACCTGGCTGCTTCGCTTTGGGAGCAGTCGCTGGACGTTCGGCACGTTGGCCGGAGAGTGCTTCTCGGGCCGCGACCTGCAACCGGGCAGGTACCTCCCAGGTTCCCGGCCCAACGAAAGCCCCCAGACCCAAATGGAGAGGGGCTGCTTGGGGGCCCCCTGGGGCCCCTTCAGGCCAGCTAGGTCTTTGGGTCCTGGCTCCTTCGCTTTGGGAGCAGTCGCTGGACGTTCGGCACGTTGGCCGGAGAGTGCTTCTCGGGCCGCGACCTGCAACCGGGCAGGTACCTCCCAGGTTCCCGGCCCAACGAAAGCCCCCAGACCCAAATGGAGAGGGGCTGCTTGGGGGCCCCCTGGGGCCCCTTCAGGCCAGCTAGGTCTTTGGGTCCTGGCTCCTTCGCTTTGGGAGCAGTCGCTGGACGTTCGGCACGTTGGCCGGAGAGTGCTTCTCGGGCCGCGACCTGCAACCGGGCAGGTACCTCCCAGGTTCCCGGCCCAACGAAAGCCCCCAGACCCAAATGGAGAGGGGCTGCTTGGGGGCCCCCTGGGGCCCCTTCAGGCCAGCTAGGTCTTTGGGTCCTGGCTCCTTCGCTTTGGGAGCAGTCGCTGGACGTTTGGCACGTTGGCCGGAGAGTGCTTCTCGGGCCGCGACCTGCAACCGGGCAGGTACCTCCCAGGTTCCCGGCCCAACGAAAGCCCCCAGACCCAAATGGAGAGGGGCTGCTTGGGGGCCCCCTGGGGCCCCTTCAGGCCAGCTAGGTCTTTGGGTCCTGGCTCCTTCGCTTTGGGAGCAGTCGCTGGACGTTCGGCACGTTGGCCGGAGAGTGCTTCTCGGGCCGCGGCCTGCAACCGGGCAGGTACCTCCCAGGTTCCCGGCCCAACGAAAGCCCCCAGACCCAAATGGAGAGGGGCTGCTTGGGGGCCCCCTGGGGCCCCTTCAGGCCAGCTAGGTCTTTGGGTCCTGGCTCCTTCGCTTTGGGAGCAGTCGCTGGACGTTCGGCACGTTGGCCGGAGAGAGTTTCTCGGGCCGCGACCTGCAACCGGGCAGGTACCTCCCAGGTTCCCGGCCCAACGAAAGCCCCCAGACCCAAATGGAGAGGGGCTGCTTGGGGGCCCACTGGGGCCCCTTCAGGCCAGCTAGGTCTTTGGGTCCTGGCTCCTTCGCTTTGGGAGCAGTCGCTGGACGTTCGGCACGTTGGCCGGAGAGAGTTTCTCGGGCCGCGACCTGCAACCGGGCAGGTACCTCCCAGGTTCCCGGCCCAACGAAAGCCCCCAGACCCAAATGGAGAGGGGCTGCTTGGGGGCCCCCTGGGGCCCCTTCAGGCCAGCTAGGTCTTTGGGTCCTGGCTCCTTCGCTTTGGGAGCAGTCGCTGGACGTTCGGCACGTTGGCCGGAGAGTGCTTCTCGGGCCGCGACCTGCAACCGGGCAGGTACCTCCCAGGTTCCCGGCCCAACGAAAGCCCCCAGACCCAAATGGAGAGGGGCTGCTTGGGGGCCCCCTGGGGCCCCTTCAGGCCAGCTAGGTCTTTGGGACCTGGCTCCTTCGCTTTGGGAGCAGTCGCTGGACGTTCGGCACGTTGGCCGGAGAGTGCTTCTCGGGCCGCGACCTGCAACCGGGCAGGTACCTCCCAGGTTCCCGGCCCAACGAAAGCCCCCAGACCCAAATGGAGAGGGGCTGCTTGGGGGCCCCCTGGGGCCCCTTCAGGCCAGCTAGGTCTTTGGGTCCTGGCTCCTTCGCTTTGGGAGCAGTCGCTGGACGTTCGGCACGTTGGCCGGAGAGTGCTTCTCGGGCCGCGACCTGCAACCGGGCAGGTACCTCCCAGGTTCCCGGCCCAACGAAAGCCCCCAGACCCAAATGGAGAGGGGCTGCTTGGGGGCCCCCTGGGGCCCCTTCAGGCCAGCTAGGTCTTTGGGACCTGGCTGCTTCGCTTTGGGAGCAGTCGCTGGACGTTCGGCACGTTGGCCGGAGAGTGCTTCTCGGGCCGCGACCTGCAACCGGGCAGGTACCTCCCAGGTTCCCGGCCCAACGAAAGCCCCCAGACCCAAATGGAGAGGGGCTGCTTGGGGGCCCCCTGGGGCCCCTTCAGGCCAGCTAGGTCTTTGGGTCCTGGCTCCTTCGCTTTGGGAGCAGTCGCTGGACGTTCGGCACGTTGGCCGGAGAGTGCTTCTCGGGCCGCGACCTGCAACCGGGCAGGTACCTCCCAGGTTCCCGGCCCAACGAAAGCCCCCAGACCCAAATGGAGAGGGGCTGCTTGGGGGCCCCCTGGGGCCCCTTCAGGCCAGCTAGGTCTTTGGGTCCTGGCTCCTTCGCTTTGGGAGCAGTCGCTGGACGTTCGGCACGTTGGCCGGAGAGTGCTTCTCGGGCCGCGACCTGCAACCGGGCAGGTACCTCCCAGGTTCCCGGCCCAACGAAAGCCCCCAGACCCAAATGGAGAGGGGCTGCTTGGGGGCCCCCTGGGGCCCCTTCAGGCCAGCTAGGTCTTTGGGTCCTGGCTCCTTCGCTTTGGGAGCAGTCGCTGGACGTTCGGCACGTTGGCCGGAGAGTGCTTCTCGGGCCGCGACCTGCAACCGGGCAGGTACCTCCCAGGTTCCCGGCCCAACGAAAGCCCCCAGACCCAAATGGAGAGGGGCTGCTTGGGGGCCCCCTGGGGCCCCTTCAGGCCAGCTAGGTCGTTGGGTCCTGGCTCCTTCGCTTTGGGAGCAGTCGCTGGACGTTCGGCACGTTGGCCGGAGAGTGTTTCTCGGGCCGCGACCTGCAACCGGGCAGGTACCTCCCAGGTTCCCGGCCCAACGAAAGCCCCCAGACCCAAATGGAGAGGGGCTGCTTGGGGGCCCCCTGGGGCCCCTTCAGGCCAGCTAGGTCTTTGGGTCCTGGCTCCTTCGCTTTGGGAGCAGTCGCTGGACGTTCGGCACGTTGGCCGGAGAGTGCTTCTCGGGCCGCGACCTGCAACCGGGCAGGTACCTCCCAGGTTCCCGGCCCAACGAAAGCCCCCAGACCCAAATGGAGAGGGGCTGCTTGGGGGCCCCCTGGGGCCCCTTCAGGCCAGCTAGGTCTTTGGGTCCTGGCTCCTTCGCTTTGGGAGCAGTCGCTGGACGTTCGGCACGTTGGCCGGAGAGTGCTTCTCGGGCCGCGACCTGCAACCGGGCAGGTACCTCCCAGGTTCCCGGCCCAACGAAAGCCCCCAGACCCAAATGGAGAGGGGCTGCTTGGGGGCCCCCTGGGGCCCCTTCAGGCCAGCTAGGTCTTTGGGTCCTGGCTCCTTCGCTTTGGGAGCAGTCGCTGGACGTTCGGCACGTTGGCCGGAGAGTGCTTCTCGGGCCGCGACCTGCAACCGGGCAGGTACCTCCCAGGTTCCCGGCCCAACGAAAGCCCCCAGACCCAAATGGAGAGGGGCTGCTTGGGGGCCCCCTGGGGCCCCTTCAGGCCAGCTAGGTCTTTGGGTCCTGGCTCCTTCGCTTTGGGAGCAGTCGCTGGACGTTCGGCACGTTGGCCGGAGAGTGCTTCTCGGGCCGCGACCTGCAACCGGGCAGGTACCTCCCAGGTTCCCGGCCCAACGAAAGCCCCCAGACCCAAATGGAGAGGGGCTGCTTGGGGGCCCCCTGGGGCCCCTTCAGGCCAGCTAGGTCTTTGGGTCCTGGCTCCTTCGCTTTGGGAGCAGTCGCTGGACGTTTGGCACGTTGGCCGGAGAGTGCTTCTCGGGCCGCGACCTGCAACCGGGCAGGTACCTCCCAGGTTCCCGGCCCAACGAAAGCCCCCAGACCCAAATGGAGAGGGGCTGCTTGGGGGCCCCCTGGGGCCCCTTCAGGCCAGCTAGGTCTTTGGGTCTTGGCTGCTTCGCTTTGGGAGCAGTCGCTGGACGTTTGGCACGTTGGCCGGAGAGTGCTTCTCGGGCCGCGACCTGCAACCGGGCAGGTACCTCCCAGGTTCCCGGCCCAACGAAAGCCCCCAGACCCAAATGGAGAGGGGCTGCTTGGGGGCCCCCTGGGGCCCCTTCAGGCCAGCTAGGTCTTTGGGTCCTGGCTCCTTCGCTTTGGGAGCAGTCGCTGGACGTTTGGCACGTTGGCCGGAGAGTGCTTCTCGGGCCGCGACCTGCAACCGGGCAGGTACCTCCCAGGTTCCCGGCCCAACGAAAGCCCCCAGACCCAAATGGAGAGGGGCTGCTTGGGGGCCCCCTGGGGCCCCTTCAGGCCAGCTAGGTCTTTGGGTCCTGGCTCCTTCGCTTTGGGAGCAGTCGCTGGACGTTTGGCACGTTGGCCGGAGAGTGCTTCTCGGGCCGCGACCTGCAACCAGGCAGGTACCTCCCAGGTTCCCGGCCCAACGAAAGCCCCCAGACCCAAATGGAGAGGGGCTGCTTGGGGGCCCCCTGGGGCCCCTTCAGGCCAGCTAGGTCTTTGGGTCCTGGCTCCTTCGCTTTGGGAGCAGTCGCTGGACGTTTGGCACGTTGGCCGGAGAGTGCTTCTCGGGCCGCGACCTGCAACCGGGCAGGTACCTCCCAGGTTCCCGGCCCAATGAAAGCCCCCAGACCCAAATGGAGAGGGGCTGCTTGGGGGCCCCCTGGGGCCCCTTCAGGCCAGCTAGGTCTTTGGGTCCTGGCTCCTTCGCTTTGGGAGCAGTCGCTGGACGTTCGGCACGTTGGCCGGAGAGTGCTTCTCGGGCCGCGACCTGCAACCGGGCAGGTACCTCCCAGGTTCCCAGCCCAACGAAAGCCCCCAGACCCAAATGGAGAGGGGCTGCTTGGGGGCCCCCTGGGGCCCCTTCAGGCCAGCTAGGTCTTTGGGTCCTGGCTCCTTCGCTTTGGGAGCAGTCGCTGGACGTTCGGCACGTTGGCCGGAGAGTGCTTCTCGGGCCGCGACCTGCAACCGGGCAGGTACCTCCCAGGTTCCCGGCCCAACGAAAGCCCCCAGACCCAAATGGAGAGGGGCTGCTTGGGGGCCCCCTGGGGCCCCTTCAGGCCAGCTAGGTCTTTGGGTCCTGGCTGCTTCGCTTTGGGAGCAGTCGCTGGACGTTCGGCACGTTGGCCGGAGAGTGCTTCTCGGGCCGCGACCTGCAACCGGGCAGGTACCTCCCAGGTTCCCGGCCCAACGAAAGCCCCCAGACCCAAATGGAGAGGGGCTGCTTGGGGGCCCCCTGGGGCCCCTTCAGGCCAGCTAGGTCTTTGGGTCCTGGCTGCTTCGCTTTGGGAGCAGTCGCTGGACGTTTGGCACGTTGGCCGGAGAGTGCTTCTCGGGCCGCGACCAGCAACCGGGCAGGTACCTCCCAGGTTCCCGGCCCAACGAAAGCCCCCAGACCCAAATGGAGAGGGGCTGCTTGGGGGCCCCCTGGGGCCCCTTCAGGCCAGCTAGGTCTTTGGGACCTGGCTCCTTCGCTTTGGGAGCAGTCGCTGGACGTTCGGCACGTTGGCCGGAGAGTGCTTCTCGGGCCGCGACCTGCAACCGGGCAGGTACCTCCCAGGTTCCCGGCCCAACGAAAGCCCCCAGACCCAAATGGAGAGGGGCTGCTTGGGGGCCCCCTGGGGCCCCTTCAGGCCAGCTAGGTCTTTGGGTCCTGGCTCCTTCGCTTTGGGAGCAGTCGCTGGACGTTTGGCACGTTGGCCGGAGAGTGCTTCTCGGGCCGCGACCTGCAACCGGGCAGGTACCTCCCAGGTTCCCGGCCCAACGAAAGCCCCCAGACCCAAATGGAGAGGGGCTGCTTGGGGGCCCCCTGGGGCCCCTTCAGGCCAGCTAGGTCTTTGGGTCCTGGCTCCTTCGCTTTGGGAGCAGTCGCTGGACGTTTGGCACGTTGGCCGGAGAGTGCTTCTCGGGCCGCGACCTGCAACCGGGCAGGTACCTCCCAGGTTCCCGGCCCAACGAAAGCCCCCAGACCCAAATGGAGAGGGGCTGCTTGGGGGCCCCCTGGGGCCCCTTCAGGCCAGCTAGGTCTTTGGGTCCTGGCTCCTTCGCTTTGGGAGCAGTCGCTGGACGTTCGGCACGTTGGCCGGAGAGTGCTTCTCGGGCCGCGACCTGCAACCGGGCAGGTACCTCCCAGGTTCCCGGCCCAACGAAAGCCCCCAGACCCAAATGGAGAGGGGCTGCTTGGGGGCCCCCTGGGGCCCCTTCAGGCCAGCTAGGTCTTTGGGACCTGGCTCCTTCGCTTTGGGAGCAGTCGCTGGACGTTCGGCACGTTGGCCGGAGAGTGCTTCTCGGGCCGCGACCTGCAACCGGGCAGGTACCTCCCAGGTTCCCGGCCCAATGAAAGCCCCCAGACCCAAATGGAGAGGCGCTGCTTGGGGGCCCCCTGGGGCCCCTTCAGGCCAGCTAGGTCTTTGGGTCCTGGCTCCTTCGCTTTGGGAGCAGTCGCTGGACGTTTGGCACGTTGGCCGGAGAGTGCTTCTCGGGCCGCGACCTGCAACCGGGCAGGTACCTCCCAGGTTCCCGGCCCAACGAAAGCCCCCAGACCCAAATGGAGAGGGGCTGCTTGGGGGCCCCCTGGGGCCCCTTCAGGCCAGCTAGGTCTTTGGGTCCTGGCTCCTTCGCTTTGGGAGCAGTCGCTGGACGTTTGGCACGTTGGCCGGAGAGTGCTTCTCGGGCCGCGACCTGCAACCGGGCAGGTACCTCCCAGGTTCCCGGCCCAACGAAAGCCCCCAGACCCAAATGGAGAGGGGCTGCTTGGGGGCCCCCTGGGGCCCCTTCAGGCCAGCTAGGTCTTTGGGTCCTGGCTCCTTCGCTTTGGGAGCAGTCGCTGGACGTTCGGCACGTTGGCCGGAGAGTGCTTCTCGGGCCGCGACCTGCAACCGGGCAGGTACCTCCCAGGTTCCCGGCCCAACGAAAGCCCCCAGACCCAAATGGAGAGGGGCTGCTTGGGGGCCCCCTGGGGCCCCTTCAGGCCAGCTAGGTCTTTGGGTCCTGGCTCCTTCGCTTTGGGAGCAGTCGCTGGACGTTCGGCACGTTGGCCGGAGAGTGCTTCTCGGGCCGCGACCTGCAACCGGGCAGGTACCTCCCAGGTTCCCGGCCCAACGAAAGCCCCCAGACCCAAATGGAGAGGGGCTGCTTGGGGGCCCCCTGGGGCCCCTTCAGGCCAGCTAGGTCTTTGGGTCCTGGCTCCTTCGCTTTGGGAGCAGTCGCTGGACGTTTGGCACGTTGGCCGGAGAGTGCTTCTCGGGCCGCGACCTGCAACCGGGCAGGTACCTCCCAGGTTCCCGGCCCAACGAAAGCCCCCAGACCCAAATGGAGAGGGGCTGCTTGGGGGCCCCCTGGGGCCCCTTCAGGCCAGCTAGGTCTTTGGGTCCTGGCTCCTTCGCTTTGGGAGCAGTCGCTGGACGTTCGGCACGTTGGCCGGAGAGTGCTTCTCGGGCCGCGACCTGCAACCGGGCAGGTACCTCCCAGGTTCCCGGCCCAACGAAAGCCCCCAGACCCAAATGGAGAGGGGCTGCTTGGGGGCCCCCTGGGGCCCCTTCAGGCCAGCTAGGTCTTTGGGTCCTGGCTCCTTCGCTTTGGGAGCAGTCGCTGGACGTTTGGCACGTTGGCCGGAGAGTGCTTCTCGGGCCGCGACCTGCAACCGGGCAGGTACCTCCCAGGTTCCCGGCCCAACGAAAGCCCCCAGACCCAAATAGAGAGGGGCTGCTTGGGGGCCCCCTGGGGCCCCTTCAGGCCAGCTAGGTCTTTGGGTCCTGGCTCCTTCGCTTTGGGAGCAGTCGCTGGACGTTCGGCACGTTGGCCGGAGAGTGCTTCTCGGGCCGCGACCTGCAACCGGGCAGGTACCTCCCAGGTTCCCGGCCCAACGAAAGCCCCCAGACCCAAATGGAGAGGGGCTGCTTGGGGGCCCCCTGGGGCCCCTTCAGGCCAGCTAGGTCTTTGGGTCCTGGCTCCTTCGCTTTGGGAGCAGTCGCTGGACGTTTGGCACGTTGGCCGGAGAGTGCTTCTCGGGCCGCGACCTGCAACCGGGCAGGTACCTCCCAGGTTCCCGGCCCAACGAAAGCCCCCAGACCCAAATGGAGAGGGGCTGCTTGGGGGCCCCCTGGGGCCCCTTCAGGCCAGCTAGGTCTTTGGGTCCTGGCTCCTTCGCTTTGGGAGCAGTCGCTGGACGTTTGGCACGTTGGCCGGAGAGTGCTTCTCGGGCCGCGACCTGCAACCGGGTAGGTACCTCCCAGGTTCCCGGCCCAACGAAAGCCCCCAGACCCAAATGGAGAGGGGCTGCTTGGGGGCCCCCTGGGGCCCCTTCAGGCCAGCTAGGTCTTTGGGACCTGGCTCCTTCGCTTTGGGAGCAGTCGCTGGACGTTCGGCACGTTGGCCGGAGAGTGCTTCTCGGGCCGCGACCTGCAACCGGGCAGGTACCTCCCAGGTTCCCGGCCCAACGAAAGCCCCCAGACCCAAATGGAGAGGGGCTGCTTGGGGGCCCCCTGGGGCCCCTTCAGGCCAGCTAGGTCTTTGGGTCCTGGCTCCTTCGCTTTGGGAGCAGTCGCTGGACGTTTGGCACGTTGGCCGGAGAGTGCTTCTCGGGCCGCGACCTGCAACCGGGCAGGTACCTCCCAGGTTCCCGGCCCAACGAAAGCCCCCAGACCCAAATGGAGAGGGGCTGCTTGGGGGCCCCCTGGGGCCCCTTCAGGCCAGCTAGGTCTTTGGGTCCTGGCTCCTTCGCTTTGGGAGCAGTCGCTGGACGTTTGGCACGTTGGCCGGAGAGTGCTTCTCGGGCCGCGACCTGCAACCGGGCAGGTACCTCCCAGGTTCCCGGCCCAACGAAAGCCCCCAGACCCAAATGGAGAGGGGCTGCTTGGGGGCCCCCTGGGGCCCCTTCAGGCCAGCTAGGTCTTTGGGTCCTGGCTCCTTCGCTTTGGGAGCAGTCGCTGGACGTTCGGCACGTTGGCCGGAGAGTGCTTCTCGGGCCGCGACCTGCAACCGGGCAGGTACCTCCCAGGTTCCCGGCCCAACGAAAGCCCCCAGACCCAAATGGAGAGGGGCTGCTTGGGGGCCCCCTGGGGCCCCTTCAGGCCAGCTAGGTCTTTGGGTCCTGGCTCCTTCGCTTTGGGAGCAGTCGCTGGACGTTTGGCACGTTGGCCGGAGAGTGCTTCTCGGGCCGCGACCTGCAACCGGGCAGGTACCTCCCAGGTTCCCGGCCCAACGAAAGCCCCCAGACCCAAATGGAGAGGGGCTGCTTGGGGGCCCCCTGGGGCCCCTTCAGGCCAGCTAGGTCTTTGGGTCCTGGCTCCTTCGCTTTGGGAGCAGTCGCTGGACGTTTGGCACGTTGGCCGGAGAGTGCTTCTCGGGCCGCGACCTGCAACCGGGCAGGTACCTCCCAGGTTCCCGGCCCAACGAAAGCCCCCAGACCCAAATGGAGAGGGGCTGCTTGGGGGCCCCCTGGGGCCCCTTCAGGCCAGCTAGGTCTTTGGGTCCTGGCTCCTTCGCTTTGGGAGCAGTCGCTGGATGTTCGGCACGTTGGCCGGAGAGTGCTTCTCGGGCCGCGACCTGCAACCGGGCAGGTACCTCCCAGGTTCCCGGCCCAACGAAAGCCCCCAGACCCAAATGGAGAGGGGCTGCTTGGGGGCCCCCTGGGGCCCCTTCAGGCCAGCTAGGTCTTTGGGTCCTGGCTCCTTCGCTTTGGGAGCAGTCGCTGGACGTTTGGCACGTTGGCCGGAGAGTGCTTCTCGGGCCGCGACCTGCAACCGGGCAGGTACCTCCCAGGTTCCCGGCCCAACGAAAGCCCCCAGACCCAAATGGAGAGGGGCTGCTTGGGGGCCCCCTGGGGCCCCTTCAGGCCAGCTAGGTCTTTGGGTCCTGGCTCCTTCGCTTTGGGAGCAGTCGCTGGACGTTCGGCACGTTGGCCGGAGAGTGCTTCTCGGGCCGCGACCTGCAACCGGGCAGGTACCTCCCAGGTTCCCGGCCCAACGAAAGCCCCCAGACCCAAATGGAGAGGGGCTGCTTGGGGGCCCCCTGGGGCCCCTTCAGGCCAGCTAGGTCTTTGGGTCCTGGCTCCTTCGCTTTGGGAGCAGTCGCTGGACGTTTGGCACGTTGGCCGGAGAGTGCTTCTCGGGCCGTGACCTGCAACCGGGCAGGTACCTCCCAGGTTCCTGGTCCAACGAAAGCCCCCAGACCCAAATAGAGAGGGGCTGCTTGGGGGCCCCCTGGGGCCCCTTCAGGCCAGCTAGGTCTTTGGGTCCTGGCTCCTTCGCTTTGGGAGCAGTCGCTGGACGTTCGGCACGTTGGCCGGAGAGTGCTTCTCGGGCCGCGACCTGCAACCGGGCAGGTACCTCCCAGGTTCCCGGCCCAACGAAAGCCCCCAGACCCAAATGGAGAGGGGCTGCTTGGGGGCCCCCTGGGGCCCCTTCAGGCCAGCTAGGTCTTTGGGTCCTGGCTCCTTCGCTTTGGGAGCAGTCGCTGGACGTTTGGCACGTTGGCCGGAGAGTGCTTCTCGGGCCGCGACCTGCAACCGGGCAGGTAGCTCCCAGGTTCCCGGCCCAACGAAAGCCCCCAGACCCAAATGGAGAGGGGCTGCTTGGGGGCCCCCTGGGGCCCCTTCAGGCCAGCTAGGTCTTTGGGTCCTGGCTCCTTCGCTTTGGGAGCAGTCGCTGGACGTTTGGCACGTTGGCCGGAGAGTGCTTCTCGGGCCGTGACCTGCAACCGGGCCGGTACCTCCCAGGTTCCCGGTCCAACGAAAGCCCCCAGACCCAAATGGAGAGGGGCTGCTTGGGGGCCCCCTGGGGCCCCTTCAGGCCAGCTAGGTCTTTGGGTCCTGGCTCCTTCGCTTTGGGAGCAGTCGCTGGACGTTCGGCACGTTGGCCGGAGAGTGCTTCTCGGGCCGCGACCTGCAACCGGGCAGGTAGCTCCCAGGTTCCCGGCCCAACGAAAGCCCCCAGACCCAAATGGAGAGGGGCTGCTTGGGGGCCCCCTGGGGCCCCTTCAGGCCAGCTAGGTCTTTGGGTCCTGGCTCCTTCGCTTTGGGAGCAGTCGCTGGACGTTTGGCACGTTGGCCGGAGAGTGCTTCTCGGGCCGCGACCTGCAACCGGGTAGGTACCTCCCAGGTTCCCGGCCCAACGAAAGCCCCCAGACCCAAATGGAGAGGGGCTGCTTGGGGGCCCCCTGGGGCCCCTTCAGGCCAGCTAGGTCTTTGGGTCCTGGCTCCTTCGCTTTGGGAGCAGTCGCTGGACGTTGGGCACGTTGGCCGGAGAGTGCTTCTCGGGCCGCGACCTGCAACCGGGCAGGTACCTCCCAGGTTCCCGGCCCAACGAAAGCCCCCAGACCCAAATGGAGAGGGGCTGCTTGGGGGCCCCCTGGGGCCCCTTCAGGCCAGCTAGGTCTTTGGGTCCTGGCTGCTTCGCTTTGGGAGCAGTCGCTGGACGTTTGGCACGTTGGCCGGAGAGTGCTTCTCGGGCCGCGACCTGCAACCGGGCAGGTACCTCCCAGGTTCCCGGCCCAACGAAAGCCCCCAGACCCAAATAGAGAGGGGCTGCTTGGGGGCCCCCTGGGGCCCCTTCAGGCCAGCTAGGTCTTTGGGTCCTGGCTCCTTCGCTTTGGGAGCAGACGCTGGACGTTTGGCACGTTGGCCGGAGAGTGCTTCTCGGGCCGCGACCTGCAACCGGGCAGGTACCTCCCAGGTTCCCGGCCCAACGAAAGCCCCCAGACCCAAATGGAGAGGGGCTGCTTGGGGGCCCCCTGGGGCCCCTTCAGGCCAGCTAGGTCTTTGGGTCCTGGCTCCTTCGCTTTGGGAGCAGTCGCTGGACGTTTGGCACGTTGGCCGGAGAGTGCTTCTCGGGCCGCGACCTGCAACCGGGCAGGTACCTCCCAGGTTCCCGGCCCAACGAAAGCCCCCAGACCCAAATGGAGAGGGGCTGCTTGGGGGCCCCCTGGGGCCCCTTCAGGCCAGCTAGGTCTTTGGGTCCTGGCTCCTTCGCTTTGGGAGCAGTCGCTGGACGTTCGGCACGTTGGCCGGAGAGTGCTTCTCGGGCCGCGACCTGCAACCGGGCAGGTACCTCCCAGGTTCCCGGCCCAATGAAAGCCCCCAGACCCAAATGGAGAGGGGCTGCTTGGGGGCCCCCTGGGGCCCCTTCAGGCCAGCTAGGTCTTTGGGTCCTGGCTCCTTCGCTTTGGGAGCAGTCGCTGGATGTTCGGCACGTTGGCCGGAGAGTGCTTCAAGGGCCGCGACCTGCAACCGGGCAGGTACCTCCCAGGTTCCCGGCCCAACGAAAGCCCCCAGACCCAAATGGAGAGGGGCTGCTTGGGGGCCCCCTGGGGCCCCTTCAGGCCAGCTAGGTCTTTGGGTCCTGGCTCCTTCGCTTTGGGAGCAGTCGCTGGACGTTTGGCACGTTGGCCGGAGAGTGCTTCTCGGGCCGCGACCTGCAACCGGGCAGGTACCTCCCAGGTTCCCGGCCCAATGAAAGCCCCCAGACCCAAATGGAGAGGGGCTGCTTGGGGGCCCCCTGGGGCCCCTTCAGGCCAGCTAGGTCTTTGGGTCCTGGCTCCTTCGCTTTGGGAGCAGTCGCTGGATGTTCGGCACGTTGGCCGGAGAGTGCTTCTCGGGCCGCGACCTGCAACCGGGCAGGTACCTCCCAGGTTCCCGGCCCAACGAAAGCCCCCAGACCCAAATGGAGAGGGCCTGCTTGGGGGCCCCCTGGGGCCCCTTCAGGCCAGCTAGGTCTTTGGGTCCTGGCTCCTTCGCTTTGGGAGCAGTCGCTGGACGTTTGGCACGTTGGCCGGAGAGTGCTTCTCGGGCCGCGACCTGCAACCGGGCAGGTACCTCCCAGGTTCCCGGCCCAACGAAAGCCCCCAGACCCAAATGGAGAGGGGCTGCTTGGGGGCCCCCTGGGGCCCCTTCAGGCCAGCTAGGTCTTTGGGTCCTGGCTCCTTCGCTTTGGGAGCAGTCGCTGGACGTTTGGCACGTTGGCCGGAGAGTGCTTCTCGGGCCGCGACCTGCAACCGGGCAGGTACCTCCCAGGTTCCCGGCCCAACGAAAGCCCCCAGACCCAAATGGAGAGGGGCTGCTTGGGGGCCCCCTGGGGCCCCTTCAGGCCAGCTAGGTCTCTGGGTCCTGGCTCCTTCGCTTTGGGAGCAGTCGCTGGACGTTTGGCACGTTGGCCGGAGAGTGCTTCTCGGGCCGCGACCTGCAACCGGGCAGGTACCTCCCAGGTTCCCGGTCCAACGAAAGCCCCCAGACCCAAATGGAGAGGGGCTGCTTGGGGGCCCCCTGGGGCCCCTTCAGGCCAGCTAGGTCTTTGGGTCCTGGCTCCTTCGCTTTGGGAGCAGTCGCTGGACGTTCGGCACGTTGGCCGGAGAGTGCTTCTCGGGCCGCGACCTGCAACCGGGCAGGTACCTCCCAGGTTCCCGGCCCAACGAAAGCCCCCAGACCCAAATGGAGAGGGGCTGCTTGGGGGCCCCCTGGGGCCCCTTCAGGCCAGCTAGGTCTTTGGGTCCTGGCTCCTTCGCTTTGGGAGCAGTCGCTGGACGTTCGGCACGTTGGCCGGAGAGTGCTTCTCGGGCCGCGACCTGCAACCGGGCAGGTACCTCCCAGGTTCCCGGCCCAACGAAAGCCCCCAGACCCAAATGGAGAGGGGCTGCTTGGGGGCCCCCTGGGGCCCCTTCAGGCCAGCTAGGTCTTTGGGTCCTGGCTCCTTCGCTTTGGGAGCAGTCGCCGGACGTTCGGCACATTGGCCGGAGAGTGCTTCTCGGGCCGCGACCTGCAACCGGGCAGGTACCTCCCAGGTTCCCGGCCCAACGAAAGCCCCCAGACCCAAATGGAGAGGGGCTGCTTGGGGGCCCCCTGGGGCCCCTTCAGGCCAGCTAGGTCTTTGGGTCCTGGCTCCTTCGCTTTGGGAGCAGTCGCTGGACGTTTGGCACGTTGGCCGGAGAGTGCTTCTCGGGCCGCGACCTGCAACCGGGCAGGTACCTCCCAGGTTCCCGGCCCAACGAAAGCCCCCAGACCCAAATGGAGAGGGGCTGCTTGGGGGCCCCCTGGGGCCCCTTCAGGCCAGCTAGGTCTTTGGGTCCTGGCTCCTTCGCTTTGGGAGCAGTCGCTGGACGTTCGGCACGTTGGCCGGAGAGTGCTTCTCGGGCCGCGACCTGCAACCGGGCAGGTACCTCCCAGGTTCCCGGCCCAACGAAAGCCCCCAGACCCAAATGGAGAGGGGCTGCTTGGGGGCCCCCTGGGGCCCCTTCAGGCCAGCTAGGTCTTTGGGACCTGGCTCCTTCGCTTTGGGAGCAGTCGCTGGACGTTCGGCACGTTGGCCGGAGAGTGCTTCTCGGGCCGCGACCTGCAACCGGGCAGGTACCTCCCAGGTTCCCGGCCCAACGAAAGCCCCCAGACCCAAATGGAGAGGGGCTGCTTGGGGGCCCCCTGGGGCCCCTTCAGGCCAGCTAGGTCTTTGGGTCCTGGCTCCTTCGCTTTGGGAGCAGTCGCTGGACGTTTGGCACGTTGGCCGGAGAGTGCTTCTCGGGCCGCGACCTGCAACCGGGCAGGTACCTCCCAGGTTCCCGGCCCAACGAAAGCCCCCAGACCCAAATGGAGAGGGGCTGCTTGGGGGCCCCCTGGGGCCCCTTCAGGCCAGCTAGGTCTTTGGGTCCTGGCTCCTTCGCTTTGGGAGCAGTCGCTGGACGTTCGGCACGTTGGCCGGAGAGTGCTTCTCGGGCCGCGACCTGCAACCGGGCAGGTACCTCCCAGGTTCCCGGCCCAACGAAAGCCCCCAGACCCAAATGGAGAGGGGCTGCTTGGGGGCCCCCTGGGGCCCCTTCAGGCCAGCTAGGTCTTTGGGTCCTGGCTCCTTCGCTTTGGGAGCAGTCGCTGGACGTTGGGCACGTTGGCCGGAGAGTGCTTCTCGGGCCGCGACCTGCAACCGGGCAGGTACCTCCCAGGTTCCCGGCCCAACGAAAGCCCCCAGACCCAAATGGAGAGGGGCTGCTTGGGGGCCCCCTGGGGCCCCTTCAGGCCAGCTAGGTCTTTGGGTCCTGGCTCCTTCGCTTTGGGAGCAGTCGCTGGACGTTTGGCACGTTGGCCGGAGAGTGCTTCTCGGGCCGCGACCTGCAACCGGGCAGGTACCTCTCAGGTTCCCGGCCCAACGAAAGCCCCCAGACCCAAATGGAGAGGGGCTGCTTGGGGGCCCCCTGGGGCCCCTTCAGGCCAGCTAGGTCTTTGGGTCCTGGCTCCTTCGCTTTGGGAGCAGTCGCTGGACGTTTGGCACGTTGGCCGGAGAGTGCTTCTCGGGCCGCGACCTGCAACTGGGCAGGTACCTCCCAGGTTCCCGGCCCAACGAAAGCCCCCAGACCCAAATGGAGAGGGGCTGCTTGGGGGCCCCCTGGGGCCCCTTCAGGCCAGCTAGGTCTTTGGGTCCTGGCTCCTTCGCTTTGGGAGCAGTCGCTGGACGTTCGGCACGTTGGCCGGAGAGTGCTTCTCGGGCCGCGACCTGCAACCGGGCAGGTACCTCCCAGGTTCCCGGCCCAACGAAAGCCCCCAGACCCAAATGGAGAGGGGCTGCTTGGGGGCCCCCTGGGGCCCCTTCAGGCCAGCTAGGTCTTTGTGTCCTGGCTCCTTCGCTTTGGGAGCAGTCGCTGGACGTTTGGCACGTTGGCCGGAGAGTGCTTCTCGGGCCGCGACCTGCAACCGGGCAGGTACCTCCCAGGTTCCCGGCCCAACGAAAGCCCCCAGACCCAAATAGAGAGGGGCTGCTTGGGGGCCCCCTGGGGCCCCTTCAGGCCAGCTAGGTCTTTGGGTCCTGGCTCCTTCGCTTTGGGAGCAGTCGCTGGACGTTCGGCACGTTGGCCGGAGAGTGCTTCTCGGGCCGCGACCTGCAACCGGGCAGGTACCTCCCAGGTTCCCGGCCCAACGAAAGCCCCCAGACCCAAATGGAGAGGGGCTGCTTGGGGGCCCCCTGGGGCCCCTTCAGGCCAGCTAGGTCTTTGGGTCCTGGCTCCTTCGCTTTGGGAGCAGTCGCTGGACGTTTGGCACGTTGGCCGGAGAGTGCTTCTCGGGCCGCGACCTGCAACCGGGCAGGTACCTCCCAGGTTCCCGGCCCAACGAAAGCCCCCAGACCCAAATGGAGAGGGGCTGCTTGGGGGCCCCCTGGGGCCCCTTCAGGCCAGCTAGGTCTTTGGGTCCTGGCTCCTTCGCTTTGGGAGCAGTCGCTGGACGTTTGGCACGTTGGCCGGAGAGTGCTTCTCGGGCCGCGACCTGCAACCGGGTAGGTACCTCCCAGGTTCCCGGCCCAACGAAAGCCCCCAGACCCAAATGGAGAGGGGCTGCTTGGGGGCCCCCTGGGGCCCCTTCAGGCCAGCTAGGTCTTTGGGTCCTGGCTCCTTCGCTTTGGGAGCAGTCGCCGGACGTTGGGCACGTTGGCCGGAGAGTGCTTCTCGGGCCGCGACCTGCAACCGGGCAGGTACCTCCCAGGTTCCCGGCCCAACGAAAGCCCCCAGACCCAAATGGAGAGGGGCTGCTTGGGGGCCCCCTGGGGCCCCTTCAGGCCAGCTAGGTCTTTGGGTCCTGGCTCCTTCGCTTTGGGAGCAGTCGCTGGACGTTTGGCACGTTGGCCGGAGAGTGCTTCTCGGGCCGCGACCTGCAACCGGGCAGGTACCTCCCAGGTTCCCGGCCCAACGAAAGCCCCCAGACCCAAATGGAGAGGGGCTGCTTGGGGGCCCCCTGGGGCCCCTTCAGGCCAGCTAGGTCTTTGGGTCCTGGCTCCTTCGCTTTGGGAGCAGTCGCTGGACGTTTGGCACGTTGGCCGGAGAGTGCTTCTCGGGCCGCGACCTGCAACCGGGCAGGTACCTCCCAGGTTCCCGGCCCAACGAAAGCCCCCAGACCCAAATGGAGAGGGGCTGCTTGGGGGACCCCTGGGGCCCCTTCAGGCCAGCTAGGTCTTTGGGTCCTGGCTCCTTCGCTTTGGGAGCAGTCGCTGGACGTTCGGCACGTTGGCCGGAGAGTGCTTCTCGGGCCGCGACCTGCAACCGGGCAGGTACCTCCCAGGTTCCCGGCCCAACGAAAGCCCCCAGACCCAAATGGAGAGGGGCTGCTTGGGGGCCCCCTGGGGCCCCTTCAGGCCAGCTAGGTCTTTGGGTCCTGGCTCCTTCGCTTTGGGAGCAGTCGCCGGACGTTCGGCACGTTGGCCGGAGAGTGCTTCTCGGGCCGCGACCTGCAACCGGGCAGGTACCTCCCAGGTTCCCGGCCCAACGAAAGCCCCCAGACCCAAATGGAGAGGGGCTGCTTGGGGGCCCCCTGGGGCCCCTTCAGGCCAGCTAGGTCTTTGGGTCCTGGCTCCTTCGCTTTGGGAGCAGTCGCTGGACGTTTGGCACGTTGGCCGGAGAGTGCTTCTCGGGCTGCGACCTGCAACCGGGCAGGTACCTCCCAGGTTCCCGGCCCAACGAAAGCCCCCAGACCCAAATGGAGAGGGGCTGCTTGGGGGCCCCCTGGGGCCCCTTCAGGCCAGCTAGGTCTTTGGGTCCTGGCTCCTTCGCTTTGGGAGCAGTCGCTGGACGTTTGGCACGTTGGCCGGAGAGTGCTTCTCGGGCCGCGACCTGCAACCGGGCAGGTACCTCCCAGGTTCCCGGCCCAACGAAAGCCCCCAGACCCAAATGGAGAGGGGCTGCTTGGGGGCCCCCTGGGGCCCCTTCAGGCCAGCTAGGTCTTTGGGTCCTGGCTCCTTCGCTTTGGGAGCAGTCGCTGGACGTTGGGCACGTTGGCCGGAGAGTGCTTCTCGGGCCGCGACCTGCAACCGGGCAGGTACCTCCCAGGTTCCCGGCCCAACGAAAGCCCCCAGACCCAAATGGAGAGGGGCTGCTTGGGGGCCCCCTGGGGCCCCTTCAGGCCAGCTAGGTCTTTGGGTCCTGGCTCCTTCGCTTTGGGAGCAGTCGCCGGACGTTTGGCACGTTGGCCGGAGAGTGCTTCTCGGGCCGCGACCTGCAACCGGGCAGGTACCTCCCAGGTTCCCGGCCCAACGAAAGCCCCCAGACCCAAATGGAGAGGTCCTGCTTGGGGGCCCCCTGGGGCCCCTTCAGGCCAGCTAGGTCTTTGGGTCCTGGCTCCTTCGCTTTGGGAGCAGTCGCTGGACGTTCGGCACGTTGGCCGGAGAGTGCTTCTCGGGCCGCGACCTGCAACCGGGCAGGTACCTCCCAGGTTCCCGGCCCAACGAAAGCCCCCAGACCCAAATGGAGAGGGGCTGCTTGGGGGCCCCCTGGGGCCCCTTCAGGCCAGCTAGGTCTTTGGGTCCTGGCTCCTTCGCTTTGGGAGCAGTCGCTGGACGTTCGGCACGTTGGCCGGAGAGTGCTTCTCGGGCCGCGACCTGCAACCGGGCAGGTACCTCCCAGGTTCCCGGCCCAACGAAAGCCCCCAGACCCAAATGGAGAGGGGCTGCTTGGGGGCCCCCTGGGGCCCCTTCAGGCCAGCTAGGTCTTTGGGACCTGGCTCCTTCGCTTTGGGAGCAGTCGCTGGACGTTCGGCACGTTGGCCGGAGAGTGCTTCTCGGGCCGCGACCTGCAACCGGGCAGGTACCTCCCAGGTTCCCGGCCCAACGAAAGCCCCCAGACCCAAATGGAGAGGGGCTGCTTGGGGGCCCCCTGGGGCCCCTTCAGGCCAGCTAGGTCTTTGGGTCCTGGCTCCTTCGCTTTGGGAGCAGTCGCTGGACGTTTGGCACGTTGGCCGGAGAGTGCTTCTCGGGCCGCGACCTGCAACCGGGCAGGTACCTCCCAGGTTCCCGGCCCAACGAAAGCCCCCAGACCCAAATGGAGAGGGGCTGCTTGGGGGCCCCCTGGGGCCCCTTCAGGCCAGCTAGGTCTTTGGGTCCTGGCTCCTTCGCTTTGGGAGCAGTCGCTGGACGTTTGGCACGTTGGCCGGAGAGTGCTTCTCGGGCCGCGACCTGCAACCGGGCAGGTACCTCCCAGGTTCCCGGCCCAACGAAAGCCCCCAGACCCAAATGGAGAGGGGCTGCTTGGGGGCCCCCTGGGGCCCCTTCAGGCCAGCTAGGTCTTTGGGTCCTGGCTCCTTCGCTTTGGGAGCAGTCGCTGGACGTTTGGCACGTTGGCCGGAGAGTGCTTCTCGGGCCGCGACCTGCAACCGGGCAGGTACCTCCCAGGTTCCCGGCCCAACGAAAGCCCCCAGACCCAAATGGAGAGGGGCTGCTTGGGGGCCCCCTGGGGCCCCTTCAGGCCAGCTAGGTCTTTGGGTCCTGGCTCCTTCGCTTTGGGAGCAGTCGCCGGACGTTCGGCACATTGGCCGGAGAGTGCTTCTCGGGCCGCGACCTGCAAACCGGGCAGGTACCTCCCAGGTTCCCGGCCCAACGAAAGCCCCCAGACCCAAATGGAGAGGGGCTGCTTGGGGGCCCCCTGGGGCCCCTTCAGGCCAGCTAGGTCTTTGGGTCCTGGCTCCTTCGCTTTGGGAGCAGTCGCTGGACGTTTGGCACGTTGGCCGGAGAGTGCTTCTCGGGCCGCGACCTGCAACCGGGCAGGTACCTCCCAGGTTCCCGGCCCAACGAAAGCCCCCAGACCCAAATGGAGAGGGGCTGCTTGGGGGCCCCCTGGGGCCCCTTCAGGCCAGCTAGGTCTTTGGGTCCTGGCTCCTTCGCTTTGGGAGCAGTCGCTGGACGTTGGGCACGTTGGCCGGAGAGTGCTTCTCGGGCCGCGACCTGCAACCGGGCAGGTACCTCCCAGGTTCCCGGCCCAACGAAAGCCCCCAGACCCAAATGGAGAGGGGCTGCTTGGGGGCCCCCTGGGGCCCCTTCAGGCCAGCTAGGTCTTTGGGTCCTGGCTCCTTCGCTTTGGGAGCAGTCGCTGGACGTTTGGCACGTTGGCCGGAGAGTGCTTCTCGGGCCGCGACCTGCAACCGGGCAGGTACCTCCCAGGTTCCCGGCCCAACGAAAGCCCCCAGACCCAAATGGAGAGGGGCTGCTTGGGGGCCCCCTGGGGCCCCTTCAGGCCAGCTAGGTCTTTGGGTCCTGGCTCCTTCGCTTTGGGAGCAGTCGCTGGACGTTTGGCACGTTGGCCGGAGAGTGCTTCTCGGGCCGCGACCTGCAACCGGGCAGGTACCTCCCAGGTTCCCGGCCCAACGAAAGCCCCCAGACCCAAATGGAGAGGGGCTGCTTGGGGGCCCCCTGGGGCCCCTTCAGGCCAGCTAGGTCTTTGGGTCCTGGCTCCTTCGCTTTGGGAGCAGTCGCTGGACATTTGGCACGTTGGCCGGAGAGTGCTTCTCGGGCCGCGACCTGCAACCGGGCAGGTACCTCCCAGGTTCCCGGCCCAACGAAAGCCCCCAGACCCAAATGGAGAGGGGCTGCTTGGGGGCCCCCTGGGGCCCCTTCAGGCCAGCTAGGTCTTTGGGTCCTGGCTCCTTCGCTTTGGGAGCAGTCGCTGGACGTTGGGCACGTTGGCCGGAGAGTGCTTCTCGGGCCGCGACCTGCAACCGGGCAGGTACCTCCCAGGTTCCCGGCCCAACGAAAGCCCCCAGACCCAAATGGAGAGGGGCTGCTTGGGGGCCCCCTGGGGCCCCTTCAGGCCAGCTAGGTCTTTGGGTCCTGGCTCCTTCGCTTTGGGAGCAGTCGCTGGACGTTTGGCACGTTGGCCGGAGAGTGCTTCTCGGGCCGCGACCTGCAACCGGGCAGGTACCTCCCAGGTTCCCGGCCCAACGAAAGCCCCCAGACCCAAATGGAGAGGGGCTGCTTGGGGGCCCCCTGGGGCCCCTTCAGGCCAGCTAGGTCTTTGGGTCCTGGCTCCTTCGCTTTGGGAGCAGTCGCTGGACGTTTGGCACGTTGGCCGGAGAGTGCTTCTCGGGCCGCGACCTGCAACCGGGCAGGTACCTCCCAGGTTCCCGGCCCAACGAAAGCCCCCAGACCCAAATGGAGAGGGGCTGCTTGGGGGCCCCCTGGGGCCCCTTCAGGCCAGCTAGGTCTTTGGGTCCTGGCTCCTTCGCTTTGGGAGCAGTCGCTGGACGTTTGGCACGTTGGCTGGAGAGTGCTTCTCGGGCCGCGACCTGCAACCGGGCAGGTACCTCCCATGTTCCCGGCCCAACGAAAGCCCCCAGACCCAAATGGAGGGGGGCTGCTTGGGGGCCCCCTGGGGCCCCTTCAGGCCAGCTAGGTCTTTGGGTCCTGGCTCCTTCGCTTTGGGAGCAGTCGCTGGACGTTTGGCACGTTGGCCGGAGAGTGCTTCTCGGGCCGCGACCTGCAACCGGGCAGGTACCTCCCAGGTTCCCGGCCCAACGAAAGCCCCCAGACCCAAATGGAGAGGGGCTGCTTGGGGGCCCCCTGGGGCCCCTTCAGGCCAGCTAGGTCTTTGGGTCCTGGCTCCTTCGCTTTGGGAGCAGTCGCTGGACGTTTGGCACGTTGGCCGGAGAGTGCTTCTCGGGCCGCGACCTGCAACCGGGCAGGTACCTCCCAGGTTCCCGGCCCAACGAAAGCCCCCAGACCCAAATGGAGAGGGGCTGCTTGGGGGCCCCCTGGGGCCCCTTCAGGCCAGCTAGGTCTTTGGGTCCTGGCTCCTTCGCTTTGGGAGCAGTCGCCGGACGTTTGGCACGTTGGCCGGAGAGTGCTTCTCGGGCCGCGACCTGCAACCGGGCAGGTACCTCCCAGGTTCCCGGCCCAACGAAAGCCCCCAGACCCAAATGGAGAGGGGCTGCTTGGGGGCCCCCTGGGGCCCCTTCAGGCCAGCTAGGTCTTTGGGTCCTGGCTCCTTCGCTTTGGGAGCAGTCGCTGGACGTTGGGCACGTTGGCCGGAGAGTGCTTCTCGGGCCGCGACCTGCAACCGGGCAGGTACCTCCCAGGTTCCCGGCCCAACGAAAGCCCCCAGACCCAAATGGAGAGGGGCTGCTTGGGGGCCCCCTGGGGCCCCTTCAGGCCAGCTAGGTCTTTGGGTCCTGGCTCCTTCGCTTTGGGAGCAGTCGCTGGACGTTTGGCACGTTGGCCGGAGAGTGCTTCTCGGGCCGCGACCTGCAACCGGGCAGGTACCTCCCAGGTTCCCGGCCCAACGAAAGCCCCCAGACCCAAATGGAGAGGGGCTGCTTGGGGGCCCCCTGGGGCCCCTTCAGGCCAGCTAGGTCTTTGGGTCCTGGCTGCTTCGCTTTGGGAGCAGTCGCTGGACGTTTGGCACGTTGGCCGGAGAGTGCTTCTCGGGCCGCGACCTGCAACCGGGCAGGTACCTCCCAGGTTCCCGGCCCAACGAAAGCCCCCAGACCCAAATGGAGAGGGGCTGCTTGGGGGCCCCCTGGGGCCCCTTCAGGCCAGCTAGGTCTTTGGGTCCTGGCTCCTTCGCTTTGGGAGCAGTCGCTGGACGTTCGGCACGTTGGCTGGAGAGTGCTTCTCGGGCCGCGACCTGCAACCGGGCAGGTACCTCCCATGTTCCCGGCCCAACGAAAGCCCCCAGACCCAAATGGAGGGGGGCTGCTTGGGGGCCCCCTGGGGCCCCTTCAGGCCAGCTAGGTCTTTGGGTCCTGGCTCCTTCGCTTTGGGAGCAGTCGCTGGACGTTTGGCACGTTGGCCGGAGAGTGCTTCTCGGGCCGCGACCTGCAACCGGGCAGGTACCTCCCAGGTTCCCGGCCCAACGAAAGCCCCCAGACCCAAATGGAGAGGGGCTGCTTGGGGGCCCCCTGGGGCCCCTTCAGGCCAGCTAGGTCTTTGGGTCCTGGCTCCTTCGCTTTGGGAGCAGTCGCTGGACGTTCGGCACGTTGGCCGGAGAGTGCTTCTCGGGCCGCGACCTGCAACCGGGCAGGTACCTCCCAGGTTCCCGGCCCAACGAAAGCCCCCAGACCCAAATGGAGAGGGGCTGCTTGGGGGCCCCCTGGGGCCCCTTCAGGCCAGCTAGGTCTTTGGGTCCTGGCTCCTTCGCTTTGGGAGCAGTCGCCGGACGTTCGGCACGTTGGCCGGAGAGTGCTTCTCGGGCCGCGACCTGCAACCGGGCAGGTACCTCCCAGGTTCCCGGCCCAACGAAAGCCCCCAGACCCAAATGGAGAGGGGCTGCTTGGGGGCCCCCTGGGGCCCCTTCAGGCCAGCTAGGTCTTTGGGTCCTGGCTCCTTCGCTTTGGGAGCAGTCGCTGGACGTTTGGCACGTTGGCCGGAGAGTGCTTCTCGGGCCGCGACCTGCAACCGGGCAGGTACCTCCCAGGTTCCCGGCCCAACGAAAGCCCCCAGACCCAAATGGAGAGGGGCTGCTTGGGGGCCCCCTGGGGCCCCTTCAGGCCAGCTAGGTCTTTGGGTCCTGGCTCCTTCGCTTTGGGAGCAGTCGCTGGACGTTGGGCACGTTGGCCGGAGAGTGCTTCTCGGGCCGCGACCTGCAACCGGGCAGGTACCTCCCAGGTTCCCGGCCCAACGAAAGCCCCCAGACCCAAATGGAGAGGGGCTGCTTGGGGGCCCCCTGGGGCCCCTTCAGGCCAGCTAGGTCTTTGGGTCCTGGCTCCTTCGCTTTGGGAGCAGTCGCTGGACGTTTGGCACGTTGGCCGGAGAGTGCTTCTCGGGCCGCGACCTGCAACCGGGAAGGTACCTCCCAGGTTCCCGGCCCAACGAAAGCCCCCAGACCCAAATGGAGAGGGGCTGCTTGGGGGCCCCCTGGGGCCCTTTCAGGCCAGCTAGGTCTTTGGGTCCTGGCTCCTTCGCTTTGGGAGCAGTCGCCGGACGTTTGGCACGTTGGCCGGAGAGTGCTTCTCGGGCCGCGACCTGCAACCGGGCAGGTACCTCCCAGGTTCCCGG